>NW_027094196.1:0-224446 GCF_029207755.1 Chamaea fasciata
CCTGGGGGTCCCTGGCTGTCCCCTAGGTGTCCCTGGGGGTGCCCTGGCTGTCCCCTTCGTGTCCCTGGGGGTGCCCTCGGTGTCCCTGGGGGTGCCCTGGCGGTCCCTAGGGTGCCCTGGCTGTCCCCTAGGTGTCCCTGGGGGTGCCCTGGATGTCCCTGAGGTGCCCTGGCTGTCTTCAAGGTGTCTCTGTGGGTGCCCAGAGTGTCCCTGGGAGTGCCCTGGCTGTCCCCTAGGGGTCTCTGGGGGTGCCCTGGGTGTCCCTGGAGTGCCCTGTCTGTCCCCTAAATGTCCCTGGGGGTGCCCTGGCTGTCCCCTAGGTGTCCTTGGGGGTGTCCTGCCTTCCCCTCGGTGTCCCTAGGGGTGCCCTGGCCATCCCCTCGGTGTCCCTGGGGGTGCCCTGCCTGTCCCCCTATGTGTCCCTGGGGGTGCCCTGGCTGTCTTTAGGGTGCCCTGCCTGTCCCCTAGGTGTCCCTGGGGGTGCCCTGGGTGTCCCTGGGGTGCCCTGGCTGTCCCCTTGGTGTCCCTGGGGGTGCCCTGGGTGTCCCTGGGGTGCCCTGGCTGTCCCTTAGGGGTCTCTGGGGGTGCCCTGGCTGTCCCGTCAGTGTCCCTGGGGGTGCCCTGCCTGTCCCCTAGGTGTATCTGGGGGTTCCCTGCCTGTCCCCTAGGTGTCCCTGGGGGTGCCCTGGGTGTCCCTGGAGTGCCCTGGCTGTCCCCTAAATGTCCCTGGGGGTACCCTGGCTGTCCCCTAGGTGTCACTGAGTGTGTCCTGCCTTCCCCTAGGCGTCCCTGGGGGTGCCCTGGCTTTCCCCTCGGTGTCCCTGGGGGTGCCCTGCCTGTCCCCTAGATGTCCCTGGGGGTGCCCTGGGTGTCCCTGGAGGGGCGCTGGCTATCCCCTAGGTGTCCCTGGGGGTGCCCTGTCTGTCCCCTTGGTGTCCCAGGGGGTGCCCTGGGTGTCCCTGGCGTGCCCTGGCTGTCCCCTAGGTGTCCCTGGGGGTGCCCTGGCTGTCCCCTTGGTGTCCCTGGGGTGACCTGGCTGTCCCCTTGGTGTCCCTGGGAGAGCCCTAGGTGTCGCTGGGGTGCCTTGGGGGTGCCCTGCCTGTCCCCTAGGTGTCGCTGGGGGTGCCCTGGCTGTCCCCTAGGTGTCCCTGGGGGTGACCTGGGTGTCCCTGGGGATGCCCTGGCTGTCCACTAGGTGTCCCTGGGGGTGCCCTGGCTTTCCCCTAGGTGTCCCTGGGGGTTCCCTGGGTGTCCCTGGAGTGCCCTGCTGTCCCCTAAATGTCCCTGGGAGTGCCCTGGCTTTCCCCTCGGTGTCCCTGGGGGTACCCTGCCTGTCCCCTTGGTGTCCCTGGGGGTGACCTGGCTGTCTTTAGGGTGCCCTAGCTGTCCCCTAGGTGTCCCTGGGTGTGCCCTGCCTGTCCCCTAGGTGTCGTTCGGGGTGCCCTGGGTGTCCCTGGGGGTGCCCTGCCTGTCCCCTAGGTGTCCCTGGGGGTGCCCTGGGCGTCCCTGGGGTGGCCTGGCTGTCGCCTTGGTGTCCCTGGGGGTGCCCTGGGTGTCCCTGGGGTGCCCTGGCTGTCCCCTAGGGGTCTCTGGGGGTGCCCTAGCTGTCCCGTCAGTGTCCCTGGGGGTGCCCTGCCTGTCCCCTAGGTGTCCCTGGGGGTTCCCTGCCTGTCCCCTAGGTGTCCCTGGGGGTGCCCTGGGTGTCCCTGGAGTGCCCTGGCTGTCCCCTAAATGTCCCTGGGGGTGCCCTGGCTGTCCCCTAGGTGTCACTGAGGGTGTCCTGCCTTCCCCTTGGCGTCCCTGGGGGTGCCCTGGCTTTCCCCTCGGTGTCCCTGGGGGTGCCCTGCCTGTCCCCTAGGTGTCCCTGGGCGTCCCCTTGGTGTCACTGGGGGTGCCCAGGGTGTCCCCTTAGGTGTCCCTCGGGGTGCCCTGGCTGTCCCTAGGGTGCCCTGGCTGTCCCCTAGGTGTCCCTGGGGTGCCCTAACTGTCCCTAGGTGTCCCTGGGGGTACCCTGCCTGTCCCTGGAGGTGCCCTGCCTGTCCCCTAGGTGTCCCTGGGGGTGTCCTGCCTTGCCCTAGGTGTCCCTGGGGGTGCCCTGGCTGTCCCCTCCGTGTCCCTGGGGGTGCCCTGGGTGTCCCTGGGGTGCCCTGGCTGTCCCCTAGGTGTCCCTGGGGGTGCCCTGGCTGTCCCTAGGGTGCCCTGGCTGTGCCCTCGGTGTCCCTGGGGGTGCCCTGGCTGTCCTTGGGGTGCTCTGGCTGTCCCCTTGGTGTCCCTGGGGTGCCCTGGGGGTGCCCTGCCTGTCCTCTAGGTGTCCCTTGGGGTGCCCTGGCTGTCCCCTCGGTGTCCCTGGGGGTGCCCTGCCTGTCCCCTAGGTGTCCCTGGGGGGGCCCTGGCTGTCCCCTAGGTGTCCCTGGGGTGCCCTGCCTGTCCACTAGGTGTCCCTGGGGGTGCCCTGGCTGTCCCCTAGGTGTCCCTGGGGGTGACCTGGGTGTCCCTGGAGTGCCGTGGCTGTCCCCTAAATGTCCCTGGGGGTGCCCTGGCTTTCCCCTCGGTGTCCCTGGGGGGGCCCTGGCTGTCCCTGGTGTGCCCTGGCTGTCCCCTTGGTGTCCCTGGGGGGGCCCTGGCTGTCCCCTAGGTGTCCCTCGGGGTGCCCTTCCTGTCCTCTAGGTGTCCCTGGGGGTTCCCTGGCTGTCCCTCGGGTTCCCTGGCTGTCCCCTAGGTGTCCCTGGGGGTGGCTAGGGTGTCCCTAGGATGCCCTGGCTGTCCCCTAGGTGTCCCTGGGGGGGCCCTGGGTGGCCCTGGGGGTGCACAGGGTGTCAGTGGGGTTCCCTGGCTGTCCCGAACTTGTCCCTGGGGTTCGCTGGCTGTCCCCTAGGTTTCCCTGGGGGTGCCCTGAGTGTCCCTGGGCTGCCCTGGCTGTCCCCTAGGTGTCCCTGGGGGTGCCCTCGCTGTCCCTGGGGTGCCCTGGCTGTCCCCTAGGTGTCCCTGGGCGTCCCCTTGGTGTCCCTGGGGGTGCCCAGGGTGTCCCTTAGGTGTCCCTGGGGGTGCCCTTGCTGTCCCCTTGGTGTCCCTGGGGGTGCCCTGGGTGTCCCTGGGGATGCCCTGGCTGTCCCCTAGGTGTCCCTGGGGGTTCCCTTCGTGTCCCTTAGGTGTCCTTGGGGGTGCCCTGGCTGTCCCTAGGGTGGCATGGCTGTGCCCGCGGTGTCCCTGGGGGTGCCCTGGCTGTCCCTAGGGTGCCCTGGCTGTCCCCTAGGTGTCCCTTGGGGTGCTCTGGGTGTGCCTAGGGTGCCCTGGCTGTCCCCTAGGTGTCCCTGGGGGTGCCCTGGCTGTCCCCTAAGTGTCCCTGGAGGTGCCCTGCCTGTCCCCTAGGTGTCCCTGGGGGTGTCCTGCCTTGCCCTAGGTGTCCCTGGGGGTGCCCTGGCTGTCCCCTCCGTGTCCCTGGGGGTGCCCTGGGTGTCCCTGGGGTGCCCTGGCTGTCCCCTAGGTGTCCCTGGGGGTGCCCTGGCTGTCCCTAGGGTGCCCTGGCTGTGCCCTCCGTGTCCCTGGGGGTGCCCTGGCTGTCCTTGGGGTGCTCTGGCTGTCCCCTTGGTGTCCCTGGGGTGCCCTGGGGGTGCCCTGCCTGTCCTCTAGGTGTCCCTTGGGGTGCCCTGGCTGTCCCCCTCGGTGTCCCTGGGGGTGCCCTGCCTGTCCCCTAGGTGTCCCTGGGGGGGCCCTGGCTGTCCCCTAGGTGTCCCTGGGGTGCCCTGCCTGTCCACTAGGTGTCCCTGGGGGTGCCCCTGGCTGTCCCCTAGGTGTCCCTGGGGGTGACCTGGGTGTCCCTGGAGTGCCGTGGCTGTCCCCTAAATGTCCCTGGGGGTGCCCTGGCTTTCCCCTCGGTGTCCCTGGGGGGGCCCTGGCTGTCCCTGGTGTGCCCTGGCTGTCCCCTTGGTGTCCCTGGGGGGGCCCTGGCTGTCCCCTAGGTGTCCCTCGGGGTGCCCTTCCTGTCCTCTAGGTGTCCCCTGGGGGTTCCCTGGCTGTCCCTCGGGTTCCCTGGCTGTCCCCTAGGTGTCCCTGGGGGTGGCTAGGGTGTCCCTAGGGTGCCCTGGCTGTCCCCTAGGTGTCCCTGGGGGGGCCCTGGGTGGCCCTGGGGGTGCACAGGGTGTCAGTGGGGTTCCCTGGCTGTCCCGAACTTGTCCCTGGGGTTCGCTGGCTGTCCCCTAGGTTTCCCTGGGGGTGCCCTGAGTGTCCCTGGGCTGCCCTGGCTGTCCCCTAGGTGTCCCTGGGGGTGCCCTCGCTGTCCCCTGGGGTGCCCTGGCTGTCCCCCTAGGTGTCCCTGGGCGTCCCCTTGGTGTCCCTGGGGGTGCCCAGGGTGTCCCTTAGGTGTCCCTGGGGGTGCCCTTGCTGTCCCCTTGGTGTCCCTGGGGGTGCCCTGGGTGTCCCTGGGGATGCCCTGGCTGTCCCCTAGGTGTCCCTGGGGGTTCCCTTCGTGTCCCTTAGGTGTCCTTGGGGGTGCCCTGGCTGTCCCTAGGGTGGCATGGCTGTGCCCGCGGTGTCCCTGGGGGTGCCCTGGCTGTCCCTAGGGTGCCCTGGCTGTCCCCTAGGTGTCCCTGGGGGTGCTCTGGGTGTGCCTAGGGTGCCCTGGCTGTCCCCTAGGTGTCCCTGGGGGTGCCCTGGCTGTCCCCTAAGTGTCCCTGGGGGTGCCCTGGGTGTCCCTGGGGTGCCCTGGCTGTCCCCTAGTTGTCCCTGGGGGGGCCCTGGCTGTCCCCTAGGTGTCCCTGGGGGTGACCTGGGTGTCCCTGGAGTGCCGTGGCTGTCCCCTAAATGTCCCTGGGGGTGCCCTGGCTTTCCCCTCGGTGTCCCTGGGGGGGCCCTGGCTGTCCCTGGTGTGCCCTGGCTGTCCCCTTGGTGTCCCTGGGGGGGCCCTGGCTGTCCCCTAGGTGTCCCTCGGGGTGCCCTTCCTGTCCTCTAGGTGTCCCTGGGGGTTCCCTGGCTGTCCCTCGGGTTCCCTGGCTGTCCCCTAGGTGTCCCCTGGGGGTGGCTAGGGTGTCCCTAGGGTGCCCTGGCTGTCCCCTAGGTGTCCCTGGGGGGGCCCTGGGTGTCGCTGGGGGTGCACAGGGTGTCAGTGGGGTTCCCTGGCTGTCCCGAACTTGTCCCTGGGGTTCGCTGGCTGTCCCCTAGGTTTCCCTGGGGGTGCCCTGAGTGTCCCTGGGCTGACCTGGCTGTCCCCTAGGTGTCCCTCGGGGTGCCCTCGCTGTCCCTGAGGTGCCCTGGCTGTCCCCTAGGTGTCCCTGGGGGTGCCCAGGGTGTCCCTTAGGTGTCCCTGGGGGTGCCCTTGCTGTCCCCTTGGTGTCCCTGGGGGTGCCCTGGGTGTCCCTGGGGATGCCCTGGCTGTCCCCTAGGTGTCCCTGGGGGTTCCCTGCGTGTCCCTTAGGTGTCCTTGGGAGTGCCCTGGCTGTCCCTAGGGTGGCATGGCTGTGCCCTCGGTGTCCCTGGGGGTGCCCTGGCTGTCCCTAGGGTGCCCTGGCTGTCCCCTAGGTGTCCCTGGGGGTGCTCTGGGTGTGCCTAGGGTGCCCTGGCTGTCCCCTAGGTGTCCCTGGGGGTGCCCTGGGTGTGCCTGGGGTGCCCTGGCTGTCCCCTAGGTGTCCCTGGGGGTGCCCTGGGTGTCCCCTAAGTGTCCCTGGGGGTGCCCTGGGTGTCCCTGGGGTGCCCTGGCTGTCCCCTAGTTGTCCCTGGGGGGGCCCTGGCTGTCCCCTAGGTGTCCCTGGGGGTGCCCTGCCTGTCCCCTAGGTGTCCCTGGGGATGCCCTGGCTGTCCTCTAGGTGTCCCTGGGGGTGCCCTGGGTGTCCCTGGGGATGCCCTGGCTGTTCCCTAGGTGTCCCTGGGGGTGCGCTGGGTGTCCCTAGGGTGCCCTGGCTGTGCCCTTGGTGTCCCTGGGGGTGCTCTGGCTGTCCCTCGGGTGCCCTGGCTGTCCCCTAGGTGTCCCCTGGGGGTGCCCTGGCTGTCTCTGGAGTGCCCTGGCTGTCCCCTAGGTGTCCCTGGGGGTGCCCTGGCTGTCCCCTAGGTGTCACTGGGGGTGCCCTGGCTGTCCTCTAGGTGTCCCCTGGGGGTGCCCTGGGTGTCCCTGGGGATGCCCTGGCTGTTCCCTAGGTGTCCCTGGGGGTGCCCTGGGTGTCCCTGGGGGTCCCTGGCTGTCCCCTAGGTGTCCCTGGGGGTGCCCTGGCTGTCCCCTTCGTGTCCCTGGGGGTGCCCTCGGTGTCCCTGGGGGTGCCCTGGCGGTCCCTAGGGTGCCCTGGCTGTCCCCCTAGGTGTCCCTGGGGGTGCCCTGGATGTCCCTGAGGTGCCCTGGCTGTCTTCAAGGTGTCTCTGTGGGTGCCCAGAGTGTCCCTGGGAGTGCCCTGGCTGTCCCCTAGGGGTCTCTGGGGGTGCCCTGGGTGTCCCTGGAGTGCCCTGTCTGTCCCCTAAATGTCCCTGGGGGTGCCCTGGCTGTCCCCTAGGTGTCCTTGGGGGTGTCCTGCCTTCCCCTCGGTGTCCCTAGGGGTGCCCTGGCCATCCCCTCGGTGTCCCTGGGGGTGCCCTGCCTGTCCCCTATGTGTCCCTGGGGGTGCCCTGGCTGTCTTTAGGGTGCCCTGCCTGTCCCCTAGGTGTCCCTGGGGGTGCCCTGGGTGTCCCTGGGGTGCCCTGGCTGTCCCCTTGGTGTCCCTGGGGGTGCCCTGGGTGTCCCTGGGGTGCCCTGGCTGTCCCTTAGGGGTCTCTGGGGGTGCCCTGGCTGTCCCGTCAGTGTCCCTGGGGGTGCCCTGCCTGTCCCCTAGGTGTATCTGGGGGTTCCCTGCCTGTCCCCTAGGTGTCCCTGGGGGTGCCCTGGGTGTCCCTGGAGTGCCCTGGCTGTCCCCTAAATGTCCCTGGGGGTACCCTGGCTGTCCCCTAGGTGTCACTGAGTGTGTCCTGCCTTCCCCTAGGCGTCCCTGGGGGTGCCCTGGCTTTCCCCTCGGTGTCCCTGGGGGTGCCCTGCCTGTCCCCTAGATGTCCCTGGGGGTGCCCTGGGTGTCCCTGGAGGGGCGCTGGCTATCCCCTAGGTGTCCCTGGGGGTGCCCTGTCTGTCCCCTTGGTGTCCCAGGGGGTGCCCTGGGTGTCCCTGGCGTGCCCTGGCTGTCCCCTAGGTGTCCCTGGGGGTGCCCTGGCTGTCCCCTTGGTGTCCCTGGGGTGACCTGGCTGTCCCCTTGGTGTCCCTGGGAGAGCCCTAGGTGTCGCTGGGGTGCCTTGGGGGTGCCCTGCCTGTCCCCTAGGTGTCGCTGGGGGTGCCCTGGCTGTCCCCTAGGTGTCCCTGGGGGTGACCTGGGTGTCCCTGGGGATGCCCTGGCTGTCCACTAGGTGTCCCTGGGGGTGCCCTGGCTTTCCCCTAGGTGTCCCTGGGGGTTCCCTGGGTGTCCCTGGAGTGCCCTGCTGTCCCCTAAATGTCCCTGGGAGTGCCCTGGCTTTCCCCTCGGTGTCCCTGGGGGTACCCTGCCTGTCCCCTTGGTGTCCCTGGGGTGACCTGGCTGTCTTTAGGGTGCCCTGGCTGTCCCCTAGGTGTCCCTGGGTGTGCCCTGCCTGTCCCCTAGGTGTCGTTCGGGGTGCCCTGGGTGTCCCTGGGGGTGCCCTGCCTGTCCCCTAGGTGTCCCTGGGGGTGCCCTGGGCGTCCCTGGGGTGGCCTGGCTGTCGCCTTGGTGTCCCTGGGGGTGCCCTGGGTGTCCCTGGGGTGCCCTGGCTGTCCCCTAGGGGTCTCTGGGGGTGCCCTAGCTGTCCCGTCAGTGTCCCTGGGGGTGCCCTGCCTGTCCCCTAGGTGTCCCTGGGGGTTCCCTGCCTGTCCCCTAGGTGTCCCTGGGGGTGCCCTGGGTGTCCCTGGAGTGCCCTGGCTGTCCCCTAAATGTCCCTGGGGGTGCCCTGGCTGTCCCCTAGGTGTCACTGAGGGTGTCCTGCCTTCCCCTTGGCGTCCCTGGGGGTGCCCTGGCTTTCCCCTCGGTGTCCCTGGGGGTGCCCTGCCTGTCCCCTAGGTGTCCCTGGGCGTCCCCTTGGTGTCACTGGGGGTGCCCAGGGTGTCCCTTAGGTGTCCCTCGGGGTGCCCTGGCTGTCCCTAGGGTGCCCTGGCTGTCCCCTAGGTGTCCCTGGGGTGCCCTAACTGTCCCTAGGTGTCCCTGGGGGTACCCTGCCTGTCCCTGGAGGTGCCCTGCCTGTCCCCTAGGTGTCCCTGGGGGTGTCCTGCCTTGCCCTAGGTGTCCCTGGGGGTGCCCTGGCTGTCCCCTCCGTGTCCCTGGGGGTGCCCTGGGTGTCCCTGGGGTGCCCTGGCTGTCCCCTAGGTGTCCCTGGGGGTGCCCTGGCTGTCCCTAGGGTGCCCTGGCTGTGCCCTCGGTGTCCCTGGGGGTGCCCTGGCTGTCCTTGGGGTGCTCTGGCTGTCCCCTTGGTGTCCCTGGGGTGCCCTGGGGGTGCCCTGCCTGTCCTCTAGGTGTCCCTTGGGGTGCCCTGGCTGTCCCCTCGGTGTCCCTGGGGGTGCCCTGCCTGTCCCCTAGGTGTCCCTGGGGGGGCCCTGGCTGTCCCCTAGGTGTCCCTGGGGTGCCCTGCCTGTCCACTAGGTGTCCCTGGGGGTGCCCTGGCTGTCCCCTAGGTGTCCCTGGGGGTGACCTGGGTGTCCCTGGAGTGCCGTGGCTGTCCCCTAAATGTCCCTGGGGGTGCCCTGGCTTTCCCCTCGGTGTCCCTGGGGGGGCCCTGGCTGTCCCTGGTGTGCCCTGGCTGTCCCCTTGGTGTCCCTGGGGGGGCCCTGGCTGTCCCCTAGGTGTCCCTCGGGGTGCCCTTCCTGTCCTCTAGGTGTCCCTGGGGGTTCCCTGGCTGTCCCTCGGGTTCCCTGGCTGTCCCCTAGGTGTCCCTGGGGGTGGCTAGGGTGTCCCTAGGGTGCCCTGGCTGTCCCCTAGGTGTCCCTGGGGGGGCCCTGGGTGGCCCTGGGGGTGCACAGGGTGTCAGTGGGGTTCCCTGGCTGTCCCGAACTTGTCCCTGGGGTTCGCTGGCTGTCCCCTAGGTTTCCCTGGGGGTGCCCTGAGTGTCCCTGGGCTGCCCTGGCTGTCCCCTAGGTGTCCCTGGGGGTGCCCTCGCTGTCCCTGGGGTGCCCTGGCTGTCCCCTAGGTGTCCCTGGGCGTCCCCTTGGTGTCCCTGGGGGTGCCCAGGGTGTCCCTTAGGTGTCCCTGGGGGTGCCCTTGCTGTCCCCCTTGGTGTCCCTGGGGGTGCCCTGGGTGTCCCTGGGGATGCCCTGGCTGTCCCCTAGGTGTCCCTGGGGGTTCCCTTCGTGTCCCTTAGGTGTCCTTGGGGGTGCCCTGGCTGTCCCTAGGGTGGCATGGCTGTGCCCGCGGTGTCCCTGGGGGTGCCCTGGCTGTCCCTAGGGTGCCCTGGCTGTCCCCTAGGTGTCCCTTGGGGTGCTCTGGGTGTGCCTAGGGTGCCCTGGCTGTCCCCTAGGTGTCCCTGGGGGTGCCCTGGCTGTCCCCTAAGTGTCCCTGGGGGTGCCCTGGGTGTCCCTGGGGTGCCCTGGCTGTCCCCTAGTTGTCCCTGGGGGGGCCCTGGCTGTCCCCTAGGTGTCCCTGGGGGTGACCTGGGTGTCCCTGGAGTGCCGTGGCTGTCCCCTAAATGTCCCTGGGGGTGCCCTGGCTTTCCCCTCGGTGTCCCTGGGGGGGCCCTGGCTGTCCCTGGTGTGCCCTGGCTGTCCCCTTGGTGTCCCTGGGGGGGCCCTGACTGTCCCCTAGGTGTCCCTCGGGGTGCCCTTCCTGTCCTCTAGGTGTCCCTGGGGGTTCCCTGGCTGTCCCTCGGGTTCCCTGGCTGTCCCCTAGGTGTCCCTGGGGGTGGCTAGGGTGTCCCTAGGGTGCCCTGGCTGTCCCCTAGGTGTCCCTGGGGGGGCCCTGGGTGTCGCTGGGGGTGCACAGGGTGTCAGTGGGGTTCCCTGGCTGTCCCGAACTTGTCCCTGGGGTTCGCTGGCTGTCCCCTAGGTTTCCCTGGGGGTGCCCTGAGTGTCCCTGGGCTGACCTGGCTGTCCCCTAGGTGTCCCTCGGGGTGCCCTCGCTGTCCCTGAGGTGCCCTGGCTGTCCCCTAGGTGTCCCTGGGGGTGCCCAGGGTGTCCCTTAGGTGTCCCTGGGGGTGCCCTTGCTGTCCCCTTGGTGTCCCTGGGGGTGCCCTGGGTGTCCCTGGGGATGCCCTGGCTGTCCCCTAGGTGTCCCTGGGGGTTCCCTGCGTGTCCCTTAGGTGTCCTTGGGAGTGCCCTGGCTGTCCCTAGGGTGGCATGGCTGTGCCCTCGGTGTCCCTGGGGGTGCCCTGGCTGTCCCTAGGGTGCCCTGGCTGTCCCCTAGGTGTCCCTGGGGGTGCTCTGGGTGTGCCTAGGGTGCCCTGGCTGTCCCCTAGGTGTCCCTGGGGGTGCCCTGGGTGTGCCTGGGGTGCCCTGGCTGTCCCCTAGGTGTCCCTGGGGGTGCCCTGGCTGTCCCCTAAGTGTCCCTGGGGGTGCCCTGGGTGTCCCTGGGGTGCCCTGGCTGTCCCCTAGTTGTCCCTGGGGGGGCCCTGGCTGTCCCCTAGGTGTCCCTGGGGGTGCCCTGCCTGTCCCCTAGGTGTCCCTGGGGATGCCCTGGCTGTCCTCTAGGTGTCCCTGGGGGTGCCCTGGGTGTCCCTGGGGATGCCCTGGCTGTTCCCTAGGTGTCCCTGGGGGTGCGCTGGGTGTCCCTAGGGTGCCCTGGCTGTGCCCTTGGTGTCCCTGGGGGTGCTCTGGCTGTCCCTCGGGTGCCCTGGCTGTCCCCTAGGTGTCCCTGGGGGTGCCCTGGCTGTCTCTGGAGTGCCCTGGCTGTCCCCTAGGTGTCCCTGGGGGTGCCCTGGCTGTCCCCTAGGTGTCACTGGGGGTGCCCTGGCTGTCCTCTAGGTGTCCCTGGGGGTGCCCTGGGTGTCCCTGGGGATGCCCTGGCTGTTCCCTAGGTGTCCCTGGGGGTGCCCTGGGTGTCCCTGGGGGTCCCTGGCTGTCCCCTAGGTGTCCCTGGGGGTGCCCTGGCTGTCCCCTTCGTGTCCCTGGGGGTGCCCTCGGTGTCCCTGGGGGTGCCCTGGCGGTCCCTAGGGTGCCCTGGCTGTCCCCTAGGTGTCCCTGGGGGTGCCCTGGATGTCCCTGAGGTGCCCTGGCTGTCTTCAAGGTGTCTCTGTGGGTGCCCAGAGTGTCCCTGGGAGTGCCCTGGCTGTCCCCTAGGGGTCTCTGGGGGTGCCCTGGGTGTCCCTGGAGTGCCCTGTCTGTCCCCTAAATGTCCCTGGGGGTGCCCTGGCTGTCCCCTAGGTGTCCTTGGGGGTGTCCTGCCTTCCCCTCGGTGTCCCTGGGGGTGCCCTGGCCATCCCCTCGGTGTCCCTGGGGGTGCCCTGCCTGTCCCCTATGTGTCCCTGGGGGTGCCCTGGCTGTCTTTAGGGTGCCCTGCCTGTCCCCTAGGTGTCCCTGGGGGTGCCCTGGGTGTCCCTGGGGTGCCCTGGCTGTCCCCTTGGTGTCCCTGGGGGTGCCCTGGGTGTCCCTGGGGTGCCCTGGCTGTCCCTTAGGGGTCTCTGGGGGTGCCCTGGCTGTCCCGTCAGTGTCCCTGGGGGTGCCCTGCCTGTCCCCTAGGTGTCCCTGGGGGTTCCCTGCCTGTCCCCTAGGTGTCCCTGGGGGTGCCCTGGGTGTCCCTGGAGTGCCCTGGCTGTCCCCTAAATGTCCCTGGGGGTACCCTGGCTGTCCCCTAGGTGTCACTGAGTGTGTCCTGCCTTCCCCTAGGCGTCCCTGGGGGTGCCCTGGCTTTCCCCTCGGTGTCCCTGGGGGTGCCCTGCCTGTCCCCTAGATGTCCCTGGGGGTGCCCTGGGTGTCCCTGGAGGGGCGCTGGCTATCCCCTAGGTGTCCCTGGGGGTGCCCTGTCTGTCCCCTTGGTGTCCCAGGGGGTGCCCTGGGTGTCCCTGGCGTGCCCTGGCTGTCCCCTAGGTGTCCCTGGGGGTGCCCTGGCTGTCCCGTTGGTGTCCCTGGGGTGACCTGGCTGTCCCCTTGGTGTCCCTGGGAGAGCCCTAGGTGTCGCTGGGGTGCCTTGGGGGTGCCCTGCCTGTCCCCTAGGTGTCGCTGGGGGTGCCCTGGCTGTCCCCTAGGTGTCCCTGGGGGTGACCTGGGTGTCCCTGGGGATGCCCTGGCTGTCCACTAGGTGTCCCTGGGGGTGCCCTGGCTTTCCCCTAGGTGTCCCTGGGGGTTCCCTGGGTGTCCCTGGAGTGCCCTGGCTGTCCCCTAAATGTCCCTGGGAGTGCCCTGGCTTTCCCCTCGGTGTCCCTGGGGGTACCCTGCCTGTCCCCTTGGTGTCCCTGGGGGTGACCTGGCTGTCTTTAGGGTGCCCTGGCTGTCCCCTAGGTGTCCCTGGGTGTGCCCTGCCTGTCCCCTAGGTGTCGTTCGGGGTGCCCTGGGTGTCCCTGGGGGTGCCCTGCCTGTCCCCTAGGTGTCCCTGGGGGTGCCCTGGGCGTCCCTGGGGTGGCCTGGCTGTCGCCTTGGTGTCCCTGGGGGTGCCCTGGGTGTCCCTGGGGTGCCCTGGCTGTCCCCTAGGGGTCTCTGGGGGTGCCCTAGCTGTCCCGTCAGTGTCCCTGGGGGTGCCCTGCCTGTCCCCTAGGTGTCCCTGGGGGTTCCCTGCCTGTCCCCTAGGTGTCCCTGGGGGTGCCCTGGGTGTCCCTGGAGTGCCCTGGCTGTCCCCTAAATGTCCCTGGGGGTGCCCTGGCTGTCCCCTAGGTGTCACTGAGGGTGTCCTGCCTTCCCCTTGGCGTCCCTGGGGGTGCCCTGGCTTTCCCCTCGGTGTCCCTGGGGGTGCCCTGCCTGTCCCCTAGGTGTCCCTGGGCGTCCCCTTGGTGTCACTGGGGGTGCCCAGGGTGTCCCTTAGGTGTCCCTCGGGGTGCCCTGGCTGTCCCTAGGGTGCCCTGGCTGTCCCCTAGGTGTCCCTGGGGTGCCCTAACTGTCCCTAGGTGTCCCTGGGGGTACCCTGCCTGTCCCTGGAGGTGCCCTGCCTGTCCCCTAGGTGTCCCTGGGGGTGTCCTGCCTTGCCCTAGGTGTCCCTGGGGGTGCCCTGGCTGTCCCCTCCGTGTCCCTGGGGGTGCCCTGGGTGTCCCTGGGGTGCCCTGGCTGTCCCCTAGGTGTCCCTGGGGGTGCCCTGGCTGTCCCTAGGGTGCCCTGGCTGTGCCCTCGGTGTCCCTGGGGGTGCCCTGGCTGTCCTTGGGGTGCTCTGGCTGTCCCCTTGGTGTCCCTGGGGTGCCCTGGGGGTGCCCTGCCTGTCCTCTAGGTGTCCCTTGGGGTGCCCTGGCTGTCCCCTCGGTGTCCCTGGGGGTGCCCTGCCTGTCCCCTAGGTGTCCCTGGGGGGGCCCTGGCTGTCCCCTAGGTGTCCCTGGGGTGCCCTGCCTGTCCACTAGGTGTCCCTGGGGGTGCCCTGGCTGTCCCCTAGGTGTCCCTGGGGGTGACCTGGGTGTCCCTGGAGTGCCGTGGCTGTCCCCTAAATGTCCCTGGGGGTGCCCTGGCTTTCCCCTCGGTGTCCCTGGGGGGGCCCTGGCTGTCCCTGGTGTGCCCTGGCTGTCCCCTTAATGTCCCTGGGGGGGCCCTGGCTGTCCCCTAGGTGTCCCTCGGGGTGCCCTTCCTGTCCTCTAGGTGTCCCTGGGGGTTCCCTGGCTGTCCCTCGGGTTCCCTGGCTGTCCCCTAGGTGTCCCTGGGGGTGGCTAGGGTGTCCCTAGGGTGCCCTGGCTGTCCCCTAGGTGTCCCTGGGGGGGCCCTGGGTGGCCCTGGGGGTGCACAGGGTGTCAGTGGGGTTCCCTGGCTGTCCCGAACTTGTCCCTGTGGTTCGCTGGCTGTCCCCTAGGTTTCCCTGGGGGTGCCCTGAGTGTCCCTGGGCTGCCCTGGCTGTCCCCTAGGTGTCCCTGGGGGTGCCCTCGCTGTCCCTGGGGTGCCCTGGCTGTCCCCTAGGTGTCCCTGGGCGTCCCCTTGGTGTCCCTGGGGGTGCCCAGGGTGTCCCTTAGGTGTCCCTGGGGGTGCCCTTGCTGTCCCCTTGGTGTCCCTGGGGGTGCCCTGGGTGTCCCTGGGGATGCCCTGGCTGTCCCCTAGGTGTCCCTGGGGGTTCCCTGCGTGTCCCTTAGGTGTCCTTGGGGGTGCCCTGGCTGTCCCTAGGGTGGCATGGCTGTGCCCGCGGTGTCCCTGGGGGTGCCCTGGCTGTCCCTAGGGTGCCCTGGCTGTCCCCTAGGTGTCCCTGGGGGTGCTCTGGGTGTGCCTAGGGTGCCCTGGCTGTCCCCTAGGTGTCCCTGGGGGTGCCCTGGCTGTCCCCTAAGTGTCCCTGGGGGTGCCCTGGGTGTCCCTGGGGTGCCCTGGCTGTCCCCTAGTTGTCCCTGGGGGGGCCCTGGCTGTCCCCTAGGTGTCCCTGGGGGTGCCCTGCCTGTCCCCTAGGTGTCCCTGGGGATGCCCTGGCTGTCCTCTAGGTGTCCCTGGGGGTGCCCTGGGTGTCCCTGGGGATGCCCTGGCTGTTCCCTAGGTGTCCCTGGGGGTGCGCTGGGTGTCCCTAGGGTGCCCTGGCTGTGCCCTTGGTGTCCCTGGGGGTGCTCTGGCTGTCCCTCGGGTGCCCTGGCTGTCCCCTAGGTGTCCCTGGGGGTGCCCTGGCTGTCTCTGGAGTGCCCTGGCTGTCCCCTAGGTGTCCCTGGGGGTGCCCTGGCTGTCCCCTAGGTGTCCCTGGGGGTGCCCTGGGTGTCCCTGGGGATGCCCTGGCTGTTCCCTAGGTGTCCCTGGGGGTGCCCTGGGTGTCCCTGGGGGTCCCTGGCTGTCCCCTAGGTGTCACTGGGGGTGCCCTGGCTGTCCTCTCGGTGTCCCTGGGGGTGCCCTGGCTGTCCCTGGGGTGCCCTGGCTGTCCCCTAGGTGTCCCTGGGGGTGCCCTGGCTGTCCCCTTCGTGTCCCTGGGGGTGCCCTCGGTGTCCCTGGGGGTGCCCTGGCGGTCCCTAGGGTGCCCTGGCTGTCCCCTAGGTGTCCCTGGGGGTGCCCTGGATGTCCCTGAGGTGCCCTGGCTGTCTTCAAGGTGTCCCTGTGGGTGCCCAGAGTGTCCCTGGGAGTGCCCTGGCTGTCCCCTAGGTGTCCCTGGGGGTGACCTGGGTGTCCCTGGGGATGCCCTGGCTGTCCACTAGGTGTCCCTGGGGGTGCCCTGGCTTTCCCCTAGGTGTCCCTGGGGGTGCCCTGGGTGTCCCTGGAGTGCCCTGGCTGTCCCCTAAATGTCCCTGGGAGTGCCCTGGCTTTCCCCTCGGTGTCCCTGGGGGTGCCCTGCCTGTCCCCTTGGTGTCCCTGGGGGTGACCTGGCTGTCTTTAGGGTGCCCTGGCTGTCCCCTAGGTGTCCCTGGGTGTGCCCTGCCTGTCCCCTAGGTGTCGTTCGGGGTGCCCTGGGTGTCCCTGGGGGTGCCCTGCCTTTCCCCTAGGTGTCCCTGGGGGTGCCCTGGGTGTCCCTGGGGTGGCCTGGCTGTCGCCTTGGTGTCCCTGGGGGTGCCCTGGGTGTCCCTGGGGTGCCCTGGCTGTCCCCTAGGGGTCTCTGGGTGTGCCCTGGCTGTCCCGTCAGTGTCCCTGGGGGTGCCCTGCCTGTCCCCTAGGTGTCCCTGGGGGTTCCCTGCCTGTCCCCTAGGTGTCCCTGGGGGTGCCCTGGGTGTCCCTGGAGTGCCCTGGCTGTCCCCTAAATGTCCCTGGGGGTGCCCTGGCTTTCCCCTCGGTGTCCCTGGGGGTGCCCTGCCTGTCCCCTAGGTGTCCCTGGGCGTCCCCTTGGTGTCCCTGGGGGTGCCCAGGGTGTCCCTTAGGTGTCCCTGGGGGTGCCCTTGCTGTCCCCTTGGTGTCCCTGGGGGTGCCCTGGGTGTCCCTGGGGATGCCCTGGCTGTCCCCTAGGTGTCCCTGGGGGTTCCCTTCGTGTCCCTTAGGTGTCCTTGGGGGTGCCCTGGCTGTCCCTAGGGTGGCATGGCTGTGCCCTCGGTGTCCCTGGGGGTGCCCTGGGTGTGCCTAGGGTGCCCTGGCTGTCCCCTAGGTGTCCCTGGGGGTGCCCTGGATGTCCCTGTGGTGCCCTGGCTGTCTTCAAGGTGTCCCTGTGGGTGCCCAGAGTGTCCCTGGGAGTGCCCTGGCTGTCCCCTAGGGGTCTCTGCGGGTGCCCTGGCTGTCCCGTCAGTGTCCCTGGGGGTGCCCTGCCTGTCCCCTAGGTGTCCCTGGGGGTGCTCGGCCTGTCCCCTAGGTGTCCCTGGGGGTGCCCTGGGTGTCCCTGGAGTGCCCTGTCTGTCCCCTAAATGTCCCTGGGGGTGCCCTGGCTGTCCCCTAGGTGTCCCTGGGGGTGCCCTGCCTGTCCCCTATGTGTCCCTGGGGGTGCCCTGGCTGTCTTTAGGGTGCCCTGCCTGTCCCCTAGGTGTCCCTGGGGGTGCCCTGGGTGTCCCTGGGGTGCCCTGGCTGTCCCCTTGGTGTCCCTGGGGGTGCCCTGGGTGTCCCTGGGGTGCCCTGGCTGTCCCCTAGGGGTCTCTGGGGGTGCCCTGGCTGTCCCGTCAGTGTCCCTGGGGGTGCCCTGCCTGTCCCCTAGGTGTCCCTGGGGGTTCCCTGCCTGTCCCCTAGGTGTCCCTGGGGGTGCCCTGGGTGTCCCTGGAGTGCCCTGGCTGTCCCCTAAATGTCCCTGGGGGTGCCCTGGATGTCCCCTAGGTGTCACTGAGTATGTCCTGCCTTCCCCTAGGCGTCCCTGCGGGTGCCCTGGCTTTCCCCTCGGTGTCCCTGGGGGCGCCCTGCCTGTCCCCTAGATGTCCCTGGGGGTGCCCTGGGTGTCCCTGGAGGGGCGCTGGCTATCCCCTAGGTGTCCCTGGGGGTGCCCTGTCTGTCCCCTTGGTGTCCCAGGGGGTGCCCTGGGTGTCCCTGGGGTGCACTGGGGGTGCCCTGCCTGTCCCCTAGGTGTCCCTGGGGGTGCCCTGGGTGTCCCTGGGGGTGCCCTGGCTGTCCCCTAGGTGTCCCTGGCGGTTCCCTGCCTGTCCCCTAGGTGTCCCTGGGGGTTCCCTGGGTGTCCCTGGAGTGCCCTGGCTGTCACCTAAATGTGCCTGGGGGTGCCCTGGGTGTCCCTGGAGTGCCCTAGCTGTCCCCTAAATGTCCCTGGGGGTGCCCTGACTGTCCCCTAGGTGTCCCTGGGGGTGTCCTGCCTTCCCCTTGGTGTCCCTGGGGGTGCCCTGGCTTTCCCCTCGGTGTCCCTGGGGGTGCCCTGTCTGTCCCCTTGGTGTCCCAGGGGGTGCCCTGGCTGTCCCTGGGGTGCCCTGGCTGTCCCCTAGGTGTCCCTGGGGGTGCCATGCCTGTCCCCTAGGTGTCCCTGGGTGTGCCCTGGCTGTCCCTAGGGTGCCCTGGCTGTCCCCTAGGTGTCCCTGGGGGTGACCTGCCTGTCCCCTAGGTGTCCCTGGGGGTGCCCTGGCTGTCCCCAGGGTGCCCTGGCTGTGCCCTCGGTGTCTCTGAGGGTGCCCTGGCTGTCCCCTCGGTGTCCCTGGGGGTGCCCGGGCTGTCCCTAGTGTGCCGTGGCTGTCCCCTAGGTGTCCCTGGGGGTGCCCTGGGTGTGCCTGGGGTGCCCTGGCTGTCCCCTAGGTGTCCCTGGGAGTGACCTGGGTGTCCCTGGGGATGCCCTGGCTGTCCCCTAGGTGTCCCTGGGTGTCCCTGGGGTGCCCTGGGGGTGCCCTGCCTGTCCTCTAGGTGTCCTTGGGGGTGCCCTGGCTGTCCCCTAGGTTTCCCTGGGGGTGCCCTGGCTGTCCCCTAGGTGTCCCTGGGGGTGCCCTCGCTGTCCCTGGGGTGCCCTGGCTGTCCCCTAGGTGTCCCTGGGCGTCCCCTTGGTGTCCCTGGGGGTGCCCAGGGTGTCCCTTAGGTGTCCCTGGGGGTGCCCTTGCTGTCCCCTTGGTGTCCCTGGGGGTGCCCTGGGTGTCCCTGGGGATGACCTGGCTGTCCCCTAGGTGTCCCTGGGGGTTCCCTGCGTGTCCCCTAGGTGTCCTTGGGGGTGCCCTGGCTGTCCCTAGGGTGGCATGGCTGTGCCCTCGGTGTCCCTGGGGGTGCCCCGGCTGTCCCTAGGGTGCCATGGCTGTCCCCTAGGTGTCCCTGGGGGTGCCCTGGCTGTCCCCTAAGTGTCCCTGGGGGTGCCCTGGGTGTCCCTGGGGTGCCCTGGCTGTCCCCTAGGTGTCCCTGGGGGGGCCCTGGCTGTCCCCTAGGTGTCCCTGGGGGTGCCCTGGGTGTCCCTGGGTGTGCTCTGGAGGTCCCCTAGGTGTCCCTGGGGGTGCCCTGGCTGTCCCTGGGGTGCCCTGGCTGTCCCCAAGTTGTCCCTGGCGGTGCCCTGCCTGTCCTCTCGGTGTCCCTGGGGGTGCCCTGGCTGTCCCTGGGAGTGCACAGGGTGTCCCTGGGGTTGCCTGGCTGTCCCCTAGGTGTCCCTGGGGGGGCCCTGGCTGTCCCCTAGGTGTCCCTGGAGGTGCCCTGGCTGTCCCCTACGTGTCCGTGGAGCTGCCCTGGGTGTCCCTGGGGTGCCCTGGGGGTGCCCTGGCTGACCCTGCAGTGCCCTGGCTGTCCCCTAGGTGTCCCCGGGGGGTCCCCTGGCTGTCCCCTAGGTGTCCCTGGGCGTGCCCTGGCTGTCCCTGGTGTGCCCTGGGGGTGCCCTGGCTGTCCCTGGAGTGCCCTGGCTGTCCCCTAGGTGTCCCTGGGGGCGCCCTTCCTGTCCTCTAGGTGTCCCTGGGGGTTCCCTGGCTGTCCCTCGGGTTCCCTGGCTGTCCCCTAGGTGTCCCTGGGGGTGGCTAGGCTGTCCCTGGGGTTCCCTGGCTGTCCCCTAGGTGTCCCTGGGGGGGCCCTGGGTGTCCTCTAGGTGTCCCTGGAGGTGCCCTGGCTGTCTTTAGGGTGCCCTGGCTGTCCCTGGAGTGCCCTGGCTGTCCCCTAGGTGTCCCTGGGGGGGCCCTGGCTGTCCCCTAAATGTCCCTGGGGGTGCCCTGCCTGTCCCCTAGGTGTCCCTGGGGGTGCCCTGGCTGTCCTCTAGGTGTCCCTGGGGGTGCGCTGGGTGTCCCTGGGGATGCCCTGGCTGTTCCCTAGGTGTCCCTGGGGGTGCCCTGAGTGTCCCTGGGGGGGCCCTGGCTGTCCCCTAGGGGTCTCTGGGGGTGCCCTGCCTTTCTCCTAGGTGTCCCTGGGGGTGCCCTGGCTGTGCCCTCGGTGTCCCTGAGGGTGCCCTGGGTGTCCCTGGGGTGCCATGGCTGTCCCGTCAGTGTCCCTGGGGGTGCCCTGCCTGTCCCCTAGGTGTCGTTGGGGGTGCCCTGGGTGTCCCTGGGGGTGCCCTGCCTGTCCCCTAGGTGTCCCTGGGGGTGCCCTGGGTGTCCCTGGGGCGCCCTGGCTGTCCCCTTCGTGTCCCTGGCGTTGCCCTGGGTGTCCCTGAGGTGCCCTGGCTGTCTTCAAGGTGTCCCTGTGGGTGCCCAGAGTGTCCCTGGGAGTGCCCTGCCTGTTCCTTAGGTGTCCCTGGGGGTGCCAGGCCTGTCCCCTAGGTGTCCCTGGGGGTGCCCTGGGTGTCCCTGGAGTGCCCTGGCTGTCCCCTAATTGTCCCTGGGGTTGCCCTGGCTGTCCCCTAGGTGTCCCTGGGGGTGTCCTGCCTTCCCCTAGGTGTCCCTGGGGGTGCCCTGGCTTTCCCCTCGGTGTCCCTGGGGGTGCCCTGCCTGTCCCCTAGGTGTCCCTGGGGGTGCCCTGGCTGTCTTTAGGGTGCCCTGGCTGTCCCCTAGGTGTCCCTGGGAGTGCCCTGGGTTTCCCTGGAGTGCCCTGGCTGTCCCCTAGTTGTCCCTGGGGGGGCTCTGGGTGTCCCCTAGGTGTCCCTGGAGGTGCCCTGGCTGTCTTTAGGGTGCCCTGGCTGTCCCCTTGGTGTCCCTGGGGGTGCCCTAGGTGTCCCTGGGGGTGCCCTGGCTGTCCCTTGAGTGCCCTGGCTGTCCCCTAAATGTCCCTGGGGTTGCCCTGGCTGTCCTCTAGGTGTCCCTGGAGGGGCCCTGGCTGTCCCCTAGGTGTCTCTGGGGTGCCCTGCCTGTCCCCTCTGTCCCTGCGGTGCCCAGGGTGTCCCTGGGGTGCCCTGGATGTCCCCTAGGTGTCCCTGGGGGTGCCCTGGCTGTCCCGTCAGTGTCCCTGGGGGTGCCCTGCCTGTCCCCTAGGTGTCCCTGGGGGTGCACTGGGTGTCCCTGGGGGTGCCCTGCCTGTCCCCTAGGTGTCCCTGGGGGTGCCCTGGGTGTCCCTGGGGTGCCCTGGCTGTCCCCTTCGTGTCCCTGGCGGTGCCCTGGGTGTCCCTGAGGTGCCCTGGCTGTCCCGTCAGTGTCCCTGGGGGTGCCCTGCCTGTCCCCTTGGTGTCCCTGGGGGTGCCCGGCCTGTCCCCTAGGTGTCCCCGGGGGTGCCCTGGGTGTCCCTGGAGTGCCCTGGCTGTCCCCTAAATGTCCCTGGGGGTGCCCTGGCTGTCCCCTAGGTGTCCCTGGGGGTGTCCTGCCTTCCCCTAGGTGTCCCTGGGGGTGCCCTGGCTTTCCCCTCGGTTTCCCTGGGGGTGCCCTGCCTGTCCCCTAGGTGTCCCTGGGGGTGCCCTGGCTGTCTTTAGGGTGCCCTGGCTGTCCCCTAGGTGTCCCTGGGGGTGCCCTGGCTGTCCCCTAGGTGTCCCTGGGGGTGCCCTGCCTGTCCCTTAGGTGTCCCTGGGGATGCCCTGGCTGTCCTCTAGGTGTCCCTGGGGGTGCCCTGGGTGTCCCTGCGGATGCCCTGGCTGTCCCCTAGGTGTCCCTGGGGGTGCGCTGAGTGTCCCTAGGGTGCCCTGGCTGTGCCCTAGGTGTCCCTGTAGGTGCCCTGGCTGTCCCCTAGGTGTCCCTGGGGGTCCCCTTGGTGTCCCTGGGGGTGCCCTGGCTGTCCCCTAGGTGGCCCTGGGGGTGCCCTGGCTGTCCCTGGAGTGCCCTGGCTGTCCCCTAGGTGTCCCTAGGGGGGCCCTGGCTGTCCCCTAGGTGTCCCTGGGGGTGCCCAGGGTGTCCCTGGGGTTCCCTGGCTGTCCCCTAGGTGTCCCTGAGGGGGCCCTGGGTGTCCCTGGGTGTGCACAGGGTGTCAGTGGGGTTCCCTGGCTGTCCTGTACGTGTCCCTGGGGTTCCCTGGAGGTCCCCTAGGTGTCCCCGGGGGTACCCTCGCTGTCCCTGGGGTGCCCTCGCTGTCACCTAGGTTTCCCTGGTGGTCCCCTTGGTGTCCCTGGGGGTGCCCAGGGTGTCCCTTAGGTGTCCCTAGGGTGCCCTGGGTGTGCCCTAGGTGTCCCTGGGGTGCCCTGTCTGTCCCGTCAGTGTCCCTGGGGGTGCCCTGGCTGTCCCTAGGGTGCCCTGGCTGTGCCCTTGGTGTCCCTGGGGGTGCCCTGGCTGTCTCCTAGGTGTCCCTGGGGGTGCCCAGGGTGTCCCTGGGGTGTCCTGGCTGTCCCCTACGTGTCCCTGGGGGTGCCCAGGGTGTCCCTGGGGGTGCCCTTGCTGTTCCGTAGGTGTCCCTGGGGTGCCCTGGGTGTCCCCTTGGTGTCCCTGGGGTGCCCTGGCTGTCCCCTAGGTGTCCCTGGGGGTGACCAGGCTGTCCTTGGGGTGCTCTGGCTGTCCCCTAGGTGTCCCTGGGGGTGCCCTGCCTGTCCCCTAGGTGTCCCTGGGGGTGCCCTGGGTGTCCCCTAGGTGTCCCTGGGTGTGCCCTGGGTGTCCCTGGGCGTGCGCAGGGTGTCCCTGGGGTTCCCTGGCTGTCCCCTTGGTGTCCCTGGGGGGGCCCTGGCTGTCCCCTAGGTGTCCCTGGGGGTGCCCTGGGTGTCCCTGGGGGGGCCCTGGCTGTCCCCTAGGTGTCCCTGGGGGTGCCCTGCCTTTCCCCTAGGTGTCCCTGCGGGTGCCCTGGCTGTCCCCTAGGTGTCCCTGGGGGTGCCCTGGGTGTCCCTGGGGGTTCCCTGGCTGTCCCCTAGGTGTCCCTGGGGGTGCCCTGGGTGTCCCTGGGGGTGCCCTCGCTGTCCCTGGGGTGCCCTGGCTGTCCCCTAGGTGTCCTTGGGGGTGCCATGGCTGTCCCTTGGGTGCCCTGTCTGTCCCCTAGGGGTCTCTGTGGGTGCCCTGCCTGTCCCCTAGGTGTCCCTGGGGGTGCCCTGGGTGTCCCTGGGGGTGCCCTGGCTGTCCCCTAGGTGTCCCTGAGGGCGCCCAGGGTGTCCCTGGGGTGCCCTGGCTATCCTCTACGTGTCCCTGGGGGTGCCCTGGGTGACCCTGGTGGTGCTCTGGCTGTCCCCTTGGTGTCCCTGGGGGTGCCCTGGGTGTCCCTGGGGTGCCCTGGGGGTTCCCTGCCTGTCCCCTTGGTGTCCCTGGGGGTGCCCTGGGTGTCCCTGCGGGTGCTCTGGCTGTCCCCTAGGTGTCCCTGGGGGTTCCCTGCCTGTCCCCTAGGTGTCCCTGGGGGTTCCCTGGGTGTCCCTGGAGTGCCCTGGCTGTCACCTAAATGTCCCTGGGGGTGCCCTGGGTGTCCCTGGAGTGCCCTAGCTGTCCCCTAAATGTCCCTGGGGGTGCCCTGGCTGTCCCCTAGGTGTCCCTGGGGGTGCCCTGTCTGTCCCCTTGGTGTCCCAGAGGGTGCCCTGGGTGTCCCTGGCGTGCCCTGGCTATCCCCTAGGTGTCCCTGGGGGTGCCCTGGCTGTCCCCTTGGTGTCCCTGGGGTGCCCTGTCTGTCCCCTTGGTGTCCCTGGGAGAGCCCTGGGTGTCCCTGGGGTGCCTAGGGGGTGCCCTGCCTGTCCCCTAGGTGTCCCTGGGTGTCCCCAGGGTGCCCTGGCTGTGCCCTCGGTGTCTCTGGGGGTGCCCGGGCTGTCCCCTCAGTGTCACTGGGGGTGCCCTGGCTGTCCCTAGTGTGCCGTGGGTGTCCCCTAGGTGTCCCTGGGGGTGCCCTGGGTGTGCCTGGGGTGCCCTGGCTGTCCCCTTGGTGTCCCTGGGGGTGACCTGGGTGTCCCTGGGGACGCCCTGGCTGTCCCCTAGGTGTCCCTGGGTGTCCCTGGGGTGCCCTGGGGGTGCCCTGCCTGTCCTCTAGGTGTCCCTGGGGGTGCCCTGGCTTTCCCCTCGGTGTCCCTGGGGGTGCCCTGCCTGTCCCCTACGTGTCCCTTGGGGTGACCAAGCTGTCTTTAGGGTGCCCTGGCTGTCCCCTAGGTGTCCCTGGGTGTGCCATGCCTGTCCCCTAGGTGTCGTTCGGTGTGCCCTGGGTGTCCCTGGGGTTGCCCTGCCTGTCCCCTAGGTGTCCCTGGGGGTGCCCTGGGTGTCCCTGGGGTGCCCTGGCTGTCCCCTTGGTGTCCCTGGGGGTGCCCTGGGTGTCCCTGGGGTGCCCTGGCTGTCCCCTAGGGTTCTCTGGGGGTGCCCTGGCTGTCCCGTCAGTGTCCCTGGGGGTGCCCTGCCTGTCCCCTAGGTGTCCCTGGGGGTTCCCTGCCTGTCCCCTAGGTGTCCCTGGGGGTTCCCTGGGTGTCCCTGGAGTGCCCTGGCTGTCCCCTAAATGTCCCTGGGGGTGCCCTGGCTGTCCCCTAGGTGTCACTGAGGGTGTCCTGCCTTCCCCTAGGCGTCCCTGGGGGTGCCCTGGCTTTCCCTACGGTGTCCCTGGGGGTGCCCTGCCTGTCCCCTAGATGTCCCTGGGGGTTCCCTGGCTGTCCCTCGGGTTCCCTGGCTGTCCCCTAGGTGTCCCTGGGGGTGGCTAGGGTGTCCCTGGGGTTCCCTGGCTGTCCCCTAGGTGTCCCTGGGGGGGCCCTGGGTGTCCCTGGGGGTGCACAGAGTGTCAGTGGGGTTCCCTGGCTGTCCCGTACTTGTCCCTGGGGTTCCCTGGCTGTCCCCTAGGTGTCCCTGGGGGTGCCCTGAGTGTCCCTGGGCTGCCCTGGCTGTCCCCTAGGTGTCCCTGGGGGTGCCCTCGCTGTCCCTGGGGTGCCCTGGCTGTCCCCTAGGTGTCCCTGGGAGTTCCCTGCGTGTCCCCTAGGTGTCCTTGGGGATGCCCTGGCTGTCCCTAGGGTGGCATGGCTGTGCCCTCGCTGTCCCTGGGGGTGCCCTGGGTGTGCCTGGGGTGCCCTGGCTGTCCCCTAGGTGTCCCTAGGGGTTCCCTGGCTGTCCCCTAAGTGTCCCTGGGGGTGCCCTGGGTGTCCCTGGGGTGCCCTGGCTGTCCCCTAGGTGTCCCTGGGGGGGCCCTGACTGTCCCCTAGGTGTCCCTGGGGGTGCCCTGGCTGTCCCTGGGGTGCCCTGGCTGTCCCCAAGTTGTCCCTGGCGGTGCCCTGCCTGTCCTCTCGGTGTCCCTGGGGGTACCCTGGCTGTCCCTGGGGGTGCACAGGGTGTCCCTGGGGTTGCCTGGCTGTCCCCTAGGTGTCCCTGGGGGGGCCCTGGCTGTCCCCTAGGTGTCCCTGGGGGTGCCCTGGCTGTCCCCTACGTGTCCCTGGAGCTGCCCTGAGTGTCCCTGGGGTGCCCTGGGGGTGCCCTGGCTGACCCTGGAGTGCCCTGGCTGTCCCCTAGGTGTCCCTGGGGGGTGCCCTGGCTGTCCCCTCGGTGTCCCTGGGGGTGCCCTGACTGTCCTTGGGGTGCCCAGGGGGTGCCCTGGCTGTCCCCAAGGTGTCCCTGGGGTTGCCTTCCCTGTCACCTAGGGGTCCCTGGGGTGCCCTGGCTGTCCCCTCGGTGTCCCTGGGGGTGCCCAGGGTGTCCCTGGGAGTGCCGTGGCTGTCCCCTAGGTGTTCCTGGGGGTGCCCTGGGTGTCCCTGGGGTGCCCTGGCTGTCCCCTTGGTGTCCCTGGGGGTGCCCTGGCTGTCCCCTTCGTGTCTTGGGGGTGCCCTGGCTGTCCCTAGGGTGCGCTGGCTGTCCCCTAGGTGTCCCTGGGGGTGCCCAGGGTGTCTCTGGGGTGCCTTGGCTGTCCCCTACGTGTCCCTGGGGGGCCCAGTGTGTCCCTGGGGGTGCCTTGGCTGTCCCCTAGGTGTCCCTGGGGGTGCCCTGGCTGTCCCCTAGGTGTCCCTGGGCGTGCCCTGGCTGTCCTTGGGGTGCTCTGGCTGTCCCCTTGGTGTGTCTGGGGGTGCCCTGACTGTCCTTGGGGTGCTCTGGCTGTCCCCTAGCTGTCCCTGGGGGTGCCCTGGCTGTCCCTGGGGTGCCATGGCTGTCCTCTACGTGTCCCTGGGGGTGCCCTGGGTGTCCCTGGGGTGCCCTGGGGGCGCCCTGCCTATCCTATAGTTGTCCCTGGGGGTGCCCTGGCTGTCCCCTCGGTGTCCCTGGGGGTGCCCTGCCTGTCCCCTAGGTGTCCCTGGGGGTGCCCTGGGTGTCCCTGGGGTTCCCTGGCTGACCTGTACGTGTCCCTGGGGTTCCCTGAAGGTCCCCTAGGTGTCCCTGGGGGTGCCCAGGGTGTCCCTGGGGGTGCCCTTGCTGTCCCGTAGGTGTCCCTAGGGGTGCCCTGGGTGTCCCTGGGGTGCCCTGGCTGTCCCCTAGGTGTCCCTGGGGGTGCCCTGGCTGTCCCCTTGGTGTCCCTGGGGTGCCCTGGCTGTCCCCTAGGTGTCCCTGGGGGTGCCCTGGCTGTCCTTGGGGTGCTCGGGCCGTCCCCTTGGTGTCCCTGGGGGTGCCCTGGCTGTCCCCTAGAGGTCCCTGGGGGTGCCCTGGCTGTCCCTGGGGTGCCATGGCTGTCCTCTACGTGTCCCTGGGGGTGCCCTGGGTGTCCCTGGGGTGCCCTGGGGGTGCCCTGCCTGTCCTCTAGGTGTCCCTGGGGGTGCCCTGGCTGTCCCCTAGGTGTCCCTCGGGGTGCCCTGGCTGTCCCCTAGGCGGCTCTTGGGGTGCCCTGGCTGTCCCTAGGGTGTTCTGGCTGTGCCCTTGGTGTCCCTGGGGGTGCCCTGGGTGTCCCTGGGGATGCCCTGGCTGTTCCCTAGGTGTCCCTGGGGGTTCCCTGCGTGTCCCCTAGGTGTCCTTGGGGGTGCCCTGGCTGTCCCTAGGGTGCCCTGGCTGTCCCCTAGGTGTCCCTGGGTGTGCCCTGGGTGTCCCTGGGCGTGCACAGGGTGTCCCTGGGGTTCCCTGGCTGTCCCCTAGGTGTCCCGGGATGGGCCCTGGCTGTCCCCTAGGTATCCCTGGGGGTGCACAGGGTGTCCCTGGGGATGCCCTGGCTGTCCCTTAGGTGACCCTGGCGTTGCCCTGGCTGTCCCTACGGTGCCCTGGCTGTGCCCTTGGTGTCCCTGGGGGTGCTCTGGCTGTCCCTCGGGTGCCCTGGCTGTCCCCTAGGTGTCCCTGGGGGTGTCCTGGCTGTCTCTGGAGTGCCCTGGCTGTCCCCTAGGTGTCCCTGGGGGTGCCCTGGCTGTCCCCTAGGTGTCCCTGGGGTTGCCCTGGCTGTCTTCTAGGTGTCCCTGGGGGTACCCTGGCTGTCCCCTAGGTGTCCCTGGGGGTGCCCTGGCTGTCCCTAGGGTGCCCTGGCTTTGCCTTCGGTGTCTCTGGGGGTGCCCTAGGTGTCCCTGGGGGTGACCTCGGTGTCTCTGGGGGTGGCCTGGCTGTCCCCTAGGTGTCCCTGGGGGAGCCCTGGGTGTGCCTGGGGTGCCCTGGCTGTCCCCTAGGTGTCCCTGGGGGGGCCCTGGCTGTCCCTGGGGTGCCCTGGCTGTCCCCTAGGTGGCCCTGGGGGTGCCCTGGGTGTCCCTGGGGGTGCCCTGGAGGTCCCCTAGGTGTCCCTGGGGGTGCCCTGGGTGTCCCTGGTGTGCCCTGGCTGTCCCCTAGGTGTCCCTGTGGGTGCCCAGAATGTCCCTGGGAGTGCCCTGGCTGTCCCCTAGGGGTCTCTGGGGGTGCCCTGGCTGTCCCGTCAGTGTCCCTGGGAATGCCCTGCCTTTCCCCTAGGTGTCCCTGGGGGTGCCCTGGGTGTCCCTGGTGTGCCCTGGCTGTCCCCTAGGTGTCCCTGTGAGTGCCCAGAATGTCCCTGGGGTGCTCTGGATGTCCCCTTGGTGTCCCTGGGGGTGCCCTGGCTGTCCCTGGCGTGCCCTGGCTGTGCCCTAGGGGTCCCTGGGGCTCCCCTGGCTGTCCCTAGGGTGCCCTGGCTGTCACGTAGGTGTCCCTTGGGGTGCGCTGGTGTCCCTCGGGGTGCCCTGGCTGTCCCCTAGGTGTCCCTGGGGGTGCCCTGGCTGTCCTTGGAGTGCCCTGGCTGTCCCCTTGGTGTCCCTGGGAGAGCCCTGGGTGTCCCTGGGGTGCCTAGGGGGTGCCCTGCCTGTCCCCTAGGTGTCCCTGGGTGTCCCCAGGGTGCCCTGGCTGTGCCCTCGGTGTCTCTGGGGGTGCCCGGGCTGTCCCCTCAGTGTCACTGGGGGTGCCCTGGCTGTCCCTAGTGTGCCGTGGGTGTCCCCTAGGTGTCCCTGGGGGTGCCCTGGCTGTCCCCTAGCTGTCCCTGGGGGTGCCCTGGCTGTCCCTGGGGTGCCATGGCTGTCCTCTACGTGTCCCTGGGGGTGCCCTGGGTGTCCCTGGGGTGCCCTGGGGGTGCCCTGCCTGTCCTCTAGGTGTCCCTGGGGGTGCCCTGGCTGTCCCCTAGGTGTCCCTCGGGGTGCCCTGGCTGTCCCCTAGGCGGCTCTTGGGGTGCCCTGGCTGTCCCTAGGGTGTTCTGGCTGTGCCCTTGGTGTCCCTGGGGGTGCCCTGGGTGTCCCTGGGGATGCCCTGGCTGTTCCCTAGGTGTCCCTGGGGGTTCCCTGCGTGTCCCCTAGGTGTCCTTGGGGGTGCCCTGGCTGTCCCTAGGGTGCCCTGGCTGTCCCCTAGGTGTCCCTGGGTGTGCCCTGGGTGTCCCTGGGCGTGCACAGGGTGTCCCTGGGGTTCCCTGGCTGTCCCCTAGGTGTCCCGGGATGGGCCCTGGCTGTCCCCTAGGTATCCCTGGGGGTGCACAGGGTGTCCCTGGGGATGCCCTGGCTGTCCCTTAGGTGACCCTGGCGTTGCCCTGGCTGTCCCTACGGTGCCCTGGCTGTGCCCTTGGTGTCCCTGGGGGTGCTCTGGCTGTCCCTCGGGTGCCCTGGCTTTCCCCTAGGTGTCCCTGGGGGTGTCCTGGCTGTCTCTGGAGTGCCCTGGCTGTCCCCTAGGTGTCCCTGGGGGTGCCCTGGCTGTCCCCTAGGTGTCCCTGGGGTTGCCCTGGCTGTCTTCTAGGTGTCCCTGGGGGTACCCTGGCTGTCCCCTAGGTGTCCCTGGGGGTGCCCTGGCTGTCCCTAGGGTGCCCTGGCTGTGCCTTCGGTGTCTCTGGGGGTGCTCTAGGTGTCCCTGGGGGTGACCTCGGTGTCTCTGGGGGTGGCCTGGCTGTCCCCTAGGTGTCCCTGGGGGAGCCCTGGGTGTGCCTGGGGTGCCCTGGCTGTCCCCTAGGTGTCCCTGGGGGGGCCCTGGCTGTCCCTGGGGTGCCCTGGCTGTCCCCTAGGTGGCCCTGGGGGTGCCCTGGCTGTCCCTGGGGGTGCCCTGGAGGTCCCCTAGGTGTCCCTGGGGGTGCCCTGGGTGTCCCTGGTGTGCCCTGGCTGTCCCCTAGGTGTCCCTGTGGGTGCCCAGAATGTCCCTGGGAGTGCCCTGGCTGTCCCCTAGGGGTCTCTGGGGGTGCCCTGGCTGTCCCGTCAGTGTCCCTGGGAATGCCCTGCCTTTCCCCTAGGTGTCCCTGGGGGTGCCCTGGGTGTCCCTGGTGTGCCCTGGCTGTCCCCTAGGTGTCCCTGTGAGTGCCCAGAATGTCCCTGGGGTGCTCTGGATGTCCCCTTGGTGTCCCTGGGGGTGCCCTGGCTGTCCCTGGCGTGCCCTGGCTGTGCCCTAGGGGTCCCTGGGGCTCCCCTGGCTGTCCCTAGGGTGCCCTGGCTGTCACCTAGGTGTCCCTTGGGGTGCGCTGGTGTCCCTCGGGGTGCCCTGGCTGTCCCCTAGGTGTCCCTGGGGGTGCCCTGGCTGTCCTTGGAGTGCCCTGGCTGTCCCCTTGGTGTCCCTGGGAGAGCCCTGGGTGTCCCTGGGGTGCCTAGGGGGTGCCCTGCCTGTCCCCTAGGTGTCCCTGGGTGTCCCCAGGGTGCCCTGGCTGTGCCCTCGGTGTCTCTGGGGGTGCCCGGGCTGTCCCCTCAGTGTCACTGGGGGTGCCCTGGCTGTCCCTAGTGTGCCGTGGGTGTCCCCTAGGTGTCCCTGGGGGTGCCCTGGGTGTGCCTGGGGTGCCCTGGCTGTCCCCTTGGTGTCCCTGGGGGTGACATGGGTGTCCCTGGGGACGCCCTGGCTGTCCCCTAGGTGTCCCTGGGTGTCCCTGGGGTGCCCTGGGGGTGCCCTGCCTGTCCTCTAGGTGTCCCTGGGGGTGCCCTGGCTTTCCCCTCGGTGTCCCTGGGGGTGCCCTGCCTGTCCCCTACGTGTCCCTGGGGGTGACCAAGCTGTCTTTAGGGTGCCCTGGCTGTCCCCTAGGTGTCCCTGGGTGTGCCATGCCTGTCCCCTAGGTGTCGTTCGGTGTGCCCTGGGTGTCCCTGGGGTTGCCCTGCCTGTCCCCTAGGTGTCCCTGGGGGTGCCCTGGGTGTCCCTGGGGTGCCCTGGCTGTCCCCTTGGTGTCCCTGGGGGTGCCCTGGGTGTCCCTGGGGTGCCCTGGCTGTCCCCTAGGGTTCTCTGGGGGTGCCCTGGCTGTCCCGTCA
The DNA here is from genome assembly GCF_029207755.1 of Chamaea fasciata. Lineage (NCBI taxonomy): Eukaryota > Metazoa > Chordata > Aves > Passeriformes > Sylviidae > Chamaea > Chamaea fasciata. The sequence continues at coordinate 29,571 of NW_027094196.1, forward strand.
GTGTCCCTGGGGGTGCCCTGCCTGTCCCCTAGGTGTCCCTGGGGGTTCCCTGCCTGTCCCCTAGGTGTCCCTGGGGGTTCCCTGGGTGTCCCTGGAGTGCCCTGGCTGTCCCCTAAATGTCCCTGGGGGTGCCCTGGCTGTCCCCTAGGTGTCACTGAGGGTGTCCTGCCTTCCCCTAGGCGTCCCTGGGAGTGCCCTGGCTTTCCCTACGGTGTCCCTGGGGGTGCCCTGCCTGTCCCCTAGATGTCCCTGGGGGTTCCCTGGCTGTCCCTCGGGTTCCCTGGCTGTCCCCTAGGTGTCCCTGGGGGTGCCCTCGCTGTCTCTGGGGTGCCCTGGCTGTCCCCTAGGTGTCCCTGGGGGTTCCCTGCGTGTCCCCTAGGTGTCCTTGGGGATGCCCTGGCTGTCCCTAGGGTGGCATGGCTGTGCCCTCGCTGTCCCTGGGGGTGCCCTGGGTGTGCCTGGGGTGCCCTGGCTGTCCCCTAGGTGTCCCTAGGGGTTCCCTGGCTGTCCCCTAAGTGTCCCTGGGGGTGCCCTGGGTGTCCCTGGGGTGCCCTGGCTGTCCCCTAGGTGTCCCTGGGGGGGCCCTGACTGTCCCCTAGGTGTCCCTGGGGGTGCCCTGGCTGTCCCTGGGGTGCCCTGGCTGTCCCCAAGTTGTCCCTGGCGGTGCCCTGCCTGTCCTCTCGGTGTCCCTGGGGGTACCCTGGCTGTCCCTGGGGGTGCACAGGGTGTCCCTGGGGTTGCCTGGCTGTCCCCTAGGTGTCCCTGGGGGGGCCCTGGCTGTCCCCTAGGTGTCCCTGGGGGTGCCCTGGCTGTCCCCTACGTGTCCCTGGAGCTGCCCTGAGTGTCCCTGGGGTGCCCTGGGGGTGCCCTGGCTGACCCTGGAGTGCCCTGGCTGTCCCCTAGGTGTCCCTGGGGGGTGCCCTGGCTGTCCCCTCGGTGTCCCTGGGGGTGCCCTGACTGTCCTTGGGGTGCCCAGGGGGTGCCCTGGCTGTCCCCAAGGTGTCCCTGGGGTTGCCTTCCCTGTCACCTAGGGGTCCCTGGGGTGCCCTGGCTGTCCCCTCGGTGTCCCTGGGGGTGCCCAGGGTGTCCCTGGGAGTGCCGTGGCTGTCCCCTAGGTGTTCCTGGGGGTGCCCTGGGTGTCCCTGGGGTGCCCTGGCTGTCCCCTTGGTGTCCCTGGGGGTGCCCTGGCTGTCCCCTTCGTGTCTTGGGGGTGCCCTGGCTGTCCCTAGGGTGCGCTGGCTGTCCCCTAGGTGTCCCTGGGGGTGCCCAGGGTGTCTCTGGGGTGCCTTGGCTGTCCCCTACGTGTCCCTGGGGGGCCCAGTGTGTCCCTGGGGGTGCCTTGGCTGTCCCCTAGGTGTCCCTGGGGGTGCCCTGGCTGTCCCCTAGGTGTCCCTGGGCGTGCCCTGGCTGTCCTTGGGGTGCTCTGGCTGTCCCCTTGGTGTGTCTGGGGGTGCCCTGACTGTCCTTGGGGTGCTCTGGCTGTCCCCTAGCTGTCCCTGGGGGTGCCCTGGCTGTCCCTGGGGTGCCATGGCTGTCCTCTACGTGTCCCTGGGGGTGCCCTGGGTGTCCCTGGGGTGCCCTGGGGGCGCCCTGCCTATCCTATAGTTGTCCCTGGGGGTGCCCTGGCTGTCCCCTCGGTGTCCCTGGGGGTGCCCTGCCTGTCCCCTAGGTGTCCCTGGGGGTGCCCTGGGTGTCCCTGGGGTTCCCTGGCTGACCTGTACGTGTCCCTGGGGTTCCCTGAAGGTCCCCTAGGTGTCCCTGGGGTTGCCCTGGCTGTCTTCTAGGTGTCCCTGGGGGTACCCTGGCTGTCCCCTAGGTGTCCCTGGGGGTGCCCTGGCTGTCCCTAGGGTGCCCTGGCTGTGCCTTCGGTGTCTCTGGGGGTGCCCTAGGTGTCCCTGGGGGTGACCTCGGTGTCTCTGGGGGTGGCCTGGCTGTCCTCTAGGTGTCCCTGGGGGAGCCCTGGGTGTGCCTGGGGTGCCCTGGCTGTCCCCTAGGTGTCCCTGCGGGGGCCCTGGCTGTCCCTGGGGTGCCCTGGCTGTCCCCTAGGTGGCCCTGGGGGTGCCCTGGGTGTCCCTGGGGGTGCCCTGGAGGTCCCCTAGGTGTCCCTGGGGGTGCCCTGGGTGTCCCTGGTGTGCCCTGGCTGTCCCCTAGGTGTCCCTGTGGGTGCCCAGAATGTCCCTGGGAGTGCCCTGGCTGTCCCCTAGGGGTCTCTGGGGGTGCCCTGGCTGTCCCGTCAGTGTCCCTGGGAATGCCCTGCCTTTCCCCTAGGTGTCCCTGGGGGTGCCCTGGGTGTCCCTGGTGTGCCCTGGCTGTCCCCTAGGTGTCCCTGTGAGTGCCCAGAATGTCCCTGGGGTGCTCTGGATGTCCCCTTGGTGTCCCTGGGGGAGCCCTGGCTGTCCCTGGCGTGCCCTGGCTGTGCCCTAGGGGTCCCTGGGGCTCCCCTGGCTGTCCCTAGGGTGCCCTGGCTGTCACCTAGGTATCCCTTGGGGTGCGCTGGTGTCCCTCGGGGTGCCCTGGCTGTCCCCTAGGTGTCCCTGGGGGTGCCCTGGCTGTCCTTGGAGTGCCCTGGCTGTCCCCTAGGTGTCCCTGGGGGTGCCCTGGCTGTCCCCTAGGTGTCCCTGGGGGTGCCCTGGCTGTCCCCTAGGTGTCCCTTGGGGTGCCCTGCCTCTCCCCTAGGTGTCCCTGGGGGTGCCCTGGCTGTCCCCTAGGTGTCCCTGGGGGTGCCCTGGGTGTCCCTGGGGGTGCCCTGGCTGTCCCCTAGGTGTCCCTGGGGGTGCCCTGGGTGTCCCTGGGGGTGCCCTCGCTGTCCCTGGGGTGCCCTGGCTCTCCCCTAGGTGGCCCTGGGGGTGCCCTGGCTGTCCCTGGGGGTGCCCTGGAGGTCCCCTAGGTATCCTTGGGGGTGCCCTGGCTGTCCCTGGGGTGCCCTGGCTGTCCCCAAGGTGTCCCTGGGGGTGCCCTGCCTGTCCTCTCGGTGTCCCTGGGGGTGCCCTGGCTGTGCCCTCGGTGTCCCTGGGGGTGCCCTGGCTGTCCCTAGGGTGCCCTGGCTGTCCCCGAGGTGTCCCTGGGTGTGCCCTGGGTGTCCCTGGGCGTGCACAGGGTGTCCCTGGGGTTCCCTGGCTGTCCCCTAGGTGTCCCGGGATGGGCCCTGGCTGTCCCCTAGGTATCCCTGGGGGTGCACAGGGTGTCCCTGGGGATGCCCTGGCTGTCCCTTAGGTGACCCTGGCGTTGCCCTGGCTGTCCCTACGGTGCCCTGGCTGTGCCCTTGGTGTCCCTGGGGGTGCTCTGGCTGTCCCTCGGGTGCCCTGGCTGTCCCCTAGGTGTCCCTGGGGGTGTCCTGGCTTTCTCTGGAGTGCCCTGGCTGTCCCCTAGGTGTCCCTGGGGGTGCCCTGGCTGTCCCCTAGGTGTCCCTGGGGTTGCCCTGGCTGTCTTCTAGGTGTCCCTGGGGGTACCCTGGCTGTCCCCTAGGTGTCCCTGGGGGTGCCCTCGCTGTCCCTGGGGTGCCCTGGCTCTCCCCTAGGTGGCCCTGGGGGTGCCCTGGCTGTCCCTGGGGGTGCCCTGGAGGTCCCCTAGGTGTCCTTGGGGGTGCCCTGGCTGTCCCTGGGGTGCCCTGGCTGTCCCCAAGGTGTCCCTTTCGGTGCCCTGCCTGTCCTCTCGGTGTCCCTGGGGGTGCCCTGGCTGTGCCCTCGGTGTCCCTGGGGGTGCCCTGGCTGTCCCTAGGGTGCCCTGGCTGTCCCCTAGGTGTCCCGGGATGGGCCCTGGCTGTCCCCTAGGTATCCCTGGGGGTGCACAGGGTGTCCCTGGGGTTCCCTGGCTGTCCCCTAGGTGTCTCTGGGGGGGCCCTGGTGTCCCTGGGTTGCCCTGGCTGTCCCCTAGGTGTCCCTGGGGTGCCCTGACTGTCCCTAGGTGTCCCTGGGGGTACCCTGGCTGTCCTTGAGGGTACCCTGGCTGTCCCCTCCGTGTCCCTGGGGGTGCCCTGGGTGTCCCTGGGGTGCCCTGGCTGACCCCAAGGTGTCCCTTGGGGTGCCCAGAGTGTCCCTAGGAGGTCCCTGGCTGTCCCCTAGGGGTCACTGGGGGTGCCCTGGCTGTCCCTTAGGTGTCCCAAGGTGTGCCCTGGCTGTCCCTAAGGTGCCCTTGCTGTCCCCTCGGTGTCCCTGGGGGTGCCCTGGGTGTCCCTGGGTAGACCTGGCTGTCCCCTAGGTGTCCCTGGGGGGGCCCTGGCTGTCCCCTAGGTGTCTCTGGGGAGGCCCTGGGTGTCCCTGGGGTGCCCGGGAGGTCCCCTACGTGTCCCTGGGGTACCCGGGGTGTCCCTGGGCTGCTCTGGGGTGCCCTGCCTGTCCCCTAGGTGTCCCTGGGGGGGCCCTGGCTGTCCCCTAGGCGTCCCTGGGGGTGCCCTGGCTGTCCCTGGGGTGCCCTGGCTGTCCCCTAGGTGTCCCTGGGGGTGCCCTGGCTGTCCCTGGGGGTGCCCTGGCTGTCCCTGAGGTGCCCTGGCTGTCTTCAAGGTGTCCCTGTGGGTGCCCAGAGTGTCCCTGGGAGTGCCCTGGCTGTCCCCTAGGGGTCTCTGGGGGTGCCCTGGCTGTCCCGTCAGTGTCCCTGGGGGTGCCCTGCCTGTCCCCTACGTGTCCCTGGGGGTGCCCGGCCTGTCCCCTAGGTGTCCCTGGGGGTGCCCTGGGTGTCCCTGGAGTGCCCTGGCTGTCCCCTAAATGTCCCTGGGGGTGCCCTGGCTGTCCCCTAGGTGTCCCTGGGGATGTCCTGCCTTCCCCTAGGTGTCCCTGGGGGTGCCCTGGCTTTCCCCTCCGTGTCCCTGGGGGTGCCCTGCCTGTCCCCTAGGTGTCCCTGGGGGTGCCCTGGGTGTCCCTGGGGGTTCCCTGGCTGTCCCCTAGGTGTCCCTGGGGGTGCCCTGGGTGTCCCTGGGGGTGCCCTCGCTGTCCCTGGGGTGCCCTGGCTGTCCCCTAGGTGTCCTTGGGGGTGCCATGGCTGTCCCTTGGGTGCCCTGTCTGTCCCCTAGGGGTCTCTGTGGGTGCCCTGCCTGTCCCCTAGGTGTCCCTGGGGTTGCCCTGGGTGTCCCTGGGGGTGCCCTGGCTGTCCCCTAGGTGTCCCTGAGGGCGCCCAGGGTGTCCCTGGGGTGCCCTGGCTATCCTCTACGTGTCCCTGGGGGTGCCCTGGGTGACCCTGGTGGTGCCCTGGCTGTCCCCTAGGGGTCCCTGGGGTGCCCTGGCTGTCCCCTAGGTGTCCCTGTGGGTGCCCTGGCTGTCCTTGCGGTGCTCTGGCTGTCCCCTTGGTGTCCCTGGGGGTGCCCTGGGTGTCCCTGGGGTGCCCTGGGTGTTCCCTGCCTGTCTCCTAGGTGTCCCTGGGGGGGCCCTGGCCATCCCCTAGGTGTCCCTGGGGGTTCCCTGCCTGTCCCCTTGGTGTCCCTGGGGGTGCCCTGGGTGTCCCTGCGGGTGCTCTGGCTGTCCCCTAGGTGTCCCTGGGGGTTCCCTGCCTGTCCCCTAGGTGTCCCTGGGGGTTCCCTGGGTGTCCCTGGAGTGCCCTGGCTGTCACCTAAATGTCCCTGGGGGTGCCCTGGGTGTCCCTGGAGTGCCCTAGCTGTCCCCTAAATGTCCCTGGGGGTGCCCTGGCTGTCCCCTAGGTGTCCCTGGGGGTGCCCTGTCTGTCCCCTTGGTGTCCCAGAGGGTGCCCTGGGTGTCCCTGACGTGCCCTGGCTGTCCCCTAGGTGTCCCTGGGGGTGCCCTGGCTGTCCCCTTGGTGTCCCTGGGGTGCCCTGGCTGTCCCCTTGGTGTCCCTGGGAGAGCCCTGGGTGTCCCTGGGGTGCCTAGGGGGTGCCCTGCCTGTCCCCTAGGTGTCCCTGGGTGTCCCCAGGGTGCCCTGGCTGTGCCCTCGGTGTCTCTGGGGGTGCCCGGGCTGTCCCCTCAGTGTCACTGGGGGTGCCCTGGCTGTCCCTAGTGTGCCGTGGGTGTCCCCTAGGTGTCCCTGGGGGTGCCCTGGGTGTGCCTGGGGTGCCCTGGCTGTCCCCTTGGTGTCCCTGGGGGTGACCTGGGTGTCCCTGGGGACGCCCTGGCTGTCCCCTAGGTGTCCCTGGGTGTCCCTGGGGTGCCCTGGGGGTGCCCTGCCTGTCCTCTAGGTGTCCCTGGGGGTGCCCTGGCTTTCCCCTCGGTGTCCCTGGGGGTGCCCTGCCTGTCCCCTACGTGTCCCTGGGGGTGACCAAGCTGTCTTTAGGGTGCCCTGGCTGTCCCCTAGGTGTCCCTGGGTGTGCCATGCCTGTCCCCTAGGTGTCGTTCGGTGTGCCCTGGGTGTCCCTGGGGTTGCCCTGCCTGTCCCCTAGGTGTCCCTGGGGGTGCCCTGGGTGTCCCTGGGGTGCCCTGGCTGTCCCCTTGGTGTCCCTGGGGGTGCCCTGGGTGTCCCTGGGGTGCCCTGGCTGTCCCCTAGGGTTCTCTGGGGGTGCCCTGGCTGTCCCGTCAGTGTCCCTGGGGGTGCCCTGCCTGTCCCCTAGGTGTCCCTGGGGGTTCCCTGCCTGTCCCCTAGGTGTCCCTGGGGGTTCCCTGGGTGTCCCTGGAGTGCCCTGGCTGTCCCCTAAATGTCCCTGGGGGTGCCCTGGCTGTCCCCTAGGTGTCACTGAGGGTGTCCTGCCTTCCCCTAGGCGTCCCTGGGGGTGCCCTGGCTTTCCCTACGGTGTCCCTGGGGGTGCCCTGCCTGTCCCCTAGATGTCCCTGGGGGTTCCCTGGCTGTCCCTCGGGTTCCCTGGCTGTCCCCTAGGTGTCCCTGGGGGTGGCTAGGGTGTCCCTGGGGTTCCCTGGCTGTCCCCTAGGTGTCCCTGGGGGGGCCCTGGGTGTCCCTGGGGGTGCACAGAGTGTCAGTGGGGTTCCCTGGCTGTCCCGTACTTGTCCCTGGGGTTCCCTGGCTGTCCCCTAGGTGTCCCTGGGGGTGCCCTGAGTGTCCCTGGGCTGCCCTGGCTGTCCCCTAGGTGTCCCTGGGGGTGCCCTCGCTGTCCCTGGGGTGCCCTGGCTGTCCCCTAGGTGTCCCTGGGGGTTCCCTGCGTGTCCCCTAGGTGTCCTTGGGGATGCCCTGGCTGTCCCTAGGGTGGCATGGCTGTGCCCTCGCTGTCCCTGGGGGTGCCCTGGGTGTGCCTGGGGTGCCCTGGCTGTCCCCTAGGTGTCCCTAGGGGTTCCCTGGCTGTCCCCTAAGTGTCCCTGGGGGTGCCCTGGGTGTCCCTGGGGTGCCCTGGCTGTCCCCTAGGTGTCCCTGGGGGGGCCCTGACTGTCCCCTAGGTGTCCCTGGGGGTGCCCTGGCTGTCCCTGGGGTGCCCTGGCTGTCCCCAAGTTGTCCCTGGCGGTGCCCTGCCTGTCCTCTCGGTGTCCCTGGGGGTACCCTGGCTGTCCCTGGGGGTGCACAGGGTGTCCCTGGGGTTGCCTGGCTGTCCCCTAGGTGTCCCTGGGGGGGCCCTGGCTGTCCCCTAGGTGTTCCTGGGGGTGCCCTGGCTGTCCCCTACGTGTCCCTGGAGCTGCCCTGAGTGTCCCTGGGGTGCCCTGGGGGTGCCCTGGCTGACCCTGGAGTGCCCTGGCTGTCCCCTAGGTGTCCCTGGGGGGTGCCCTGGCTGTCCCCTCGGTGTCCCTGGGGGTGCCCTGACTGTCCTTGGGGTGCCCAGGGGGTGCCCTGGCTGTCCCCAAGGTGTCCCTGGGGTTGCCTTCCCTGTCACCTAGGGGTCCCTGGGGTGCCCTGGCTGTCCCCTCGGTGTCCCTGGGGGTGCCCAGGGTGTCCCTGGGAGTGCCGTGGCTGTCCCCTAGGTGTTCCTGGGGGTGCCCTGGGTGTCCCTGGGGTGCCCTGGCTGTCCCCTTGGTGTCCCTGGGGGTGCCCTGGCTGTCCCCTTCGTGTCTTGGGGGTGCCCTGGCTGTCCCTAGGGTGCGCTGGCTGTCCCCTAGGTGTCCCTGGGGGTGCCCAGGGTGTCTCTGGGGTGCCTTGGCTGTCCCCTACGTGTCCCTGGGGGGCCCAGTGTGTCCCTGGGGGTGCCTTGGCTGTCCCCTAGGTGTCCCTGGGGGTGCCCTGGCTGTCCCCTAGGTGTCCCTGGGCGTGCCCTGGCTGTCCTTGGGGTGCTCTGGCTGTCCCCTTGGTGTGTCTGGGGGTGCCCTGACTGTCCTTGGGGTGCTCTGGCTGTCCCCTAGCTGTCCCTGGGGGTGCCCTGGCTGTCCCTGGGGTGCCATGGCTGTCCTCTACGTGTCCCTGGGGGTGCCCTGGGTGTCCCTGGGGTGCCCTGGGGGCGCCCTGCCTATCCTATAGTTGTCCCTGGGGGTGCCCTGGCTGTCCCCTCGGTGTCCCTGGGGGTGCCCTGCCTGTCCCCTAGGTGTCCCTGGGGGTGCCCTGGGTGTCCCTGGGGTTCCCTGGCTGACCTGTACGTGTCCCTGGGGTTCCCTGAAGGTCCCCTAGGTGTCCCTGGGGGTGCCCAGGGTGTCCCTGGGGGTGCCCTTGCTGTCCCGTAGGTGTCCCTAGGGGTGCCCTGGGTGTCCCTGGGGTACCCTGGCTGTCCCCTAGGTGTCCCTGGGGGTGCCTTGGCTGTCCCCTTGGTGTCCCTGGGGTGCCCTGGCTGTCCCCTAGGTGTCCCTGGGGGTGCCCTGGCTGTCCTTGGGGTGCTCGGGCCGTCCCCTTGGTGTCCCTGGGGGTGCCCTGGCTGTCCCCTAGCTGTCCCTGGGGGTGCCCTGGCTGTCCCTGGGGTGCCATGGCTGTCCTCTACGTGTCCCTGGGGGTGCCCTGGGTGTCCCTGGGGTGCCCTGGGGGTGCCCTGCCTGTCCTCTAGGTGTCCCTGGGGGTGCCCTGGCTGTCCCCTAGGTGTCCCTCGGGGTGCCCTGGCTGTCCCCTAGGCGGCTCTTGGGGTGCCCTGGCTGTCCCTAGGGTGTTCTGGCTGTGCCCTTGGTGTCCCTGGGGGTGCCCTGGGTGTCCCTGGGGATGCCCTGGCTGTTCCCTAGGTGTCCCTGGGGGTTCCCTGCGTGTCCCCTAGGTGTCCTTGGGGGTGCCCTGGCTGTCCCTAGGGTGCCCTGGCTGTCCCCTAGGTGTCCCTGGGTGTGCCCTGGGTGTCCCTGGGCGTGCACAGGGTGTCCCTGGGGTTCCCTGGCTGTCCCCTAGGTGTCCCGGGATGGGCCCTGGCTGTCCCCTAGGTATCCCTGGGGGTGCACAGGGTGTCCCTGGGGATGCCCTGGCTGTCCCTTAGGTGACCCTGGCGTTGCCCTGGCTGTCCCTACGGTGCCCTGGCTGTGCCCTTGGTGTCCCTGGGGGTGCTCTGGCTGTCCCTCGGGTGCCCTGGCTGTCCCCTAGGTGTCCCTGGGAGTGCACTGGCTGTCCCCTAGGTGTCCCTGGGGTTGCCCTGGCTGTCTTCTAGGTGTCCCTGGGGGTACCCTGGCTGTCCCCTAGGTGTCCCTGGGGGTGCCCTGGCTGTCCCTAGGGTTCCCTGGCTGTGCCTTCGGTGTCTCTGGGGGTGCCCTAGGTGTCCCTGGGGGTGACCTCGGTGTCTCTGGGGGTGGCCTGGCTGTCCCCTAGGTGTCCCTGGGGGAGCCCTGGGTGTGCCTGGGGTGCCCTGGCTGTCCCCTAGGTGTCCCTGGGGGGGCCCTGGCTGTCCCTGGGGTGCCCTGGCTGTCCCCTAGTTGGCCCTGGGGGTGCCCTGGGTGTCCCTGGGGGTGCCCTGGAGGTCCCCTAGGTGTCCCTGGGGGTGCCCTGGGTGTCCCTGGTGTGCCCTGGCTGTCCCCTAGGTGTCCCTGTGGGTGCCCAGAATGTCTCTGGGAGTGCCCTGGCTGTCCCCTAGGGGTCTCTGGGGGTGCCCTGGCTGTCCCGTCAGTGTCCCTGGGAATGCCCTGCCTTTCCCCTAGGTGTCCCTGGGGGTGCCCTGGGTGTCCCTGGTGTGCCCTGGCTGTCCCCTAGGTGTCCCTGTGAGTGCCCAGAATGTCCCTGGGGTGCTCTGGATGTCCCCTTGGTGTCCCTGGGGGTGCCCTGGCTGTCCCTGGCGTGCCCTGGCTGTGCCCTAGGGGTCCCTGGGGCTCCCCTGGCTGTCCCTAGGGTGCCCTGGCTGTCACCTAGGTGTCCCTTGGGGTGCGCTGGTGTCCCTCGGGGTGCCCTGGCTGTCCCCTAGGTGTCCCTGGGGGTGCCCTGGCTGTCCTTGGAGTGCCCTGGCTGTCCCCTAGGTGTCCCTGGGGGTGCCCTGGCTGTCCCCTAGGTGTCCCTGGGGGTGCCCTGGCTGTCCCCTAGGTGTCCCTTGGGGTGCCCTGCCTCTCCCCTAGGTGTCCCTGGGGGTGCCCTGGCTGTCCCCTAGGTCTCCCTGGGGGTGCCCTGGGTGTCCCTGGGGGTGCCCTGGCTGTCCCCTAGGTGTCCCTGGGGGTGCCCTGGGTGTCCCTGGGGGTGCCCTCGCTGTCCCTGGGGTGCCCTGGCTCTCCCCTAGGTGGCCCTGGGGGTGCCCTGGCTGTCCCTGGGGGTGCCCTGGAGGTCCCCTAGGTGTCCTTGGGGGTGCCCTGGCTGTCCCTGGGGTGCCCTGGCTGTCCCCAAGGTGTCCCTGGGGGTGCCCTGCCTGTCCTCTCGGTGTCCCTGGGGGTGCCCTGGCTGTGCCCTCGGTGTCCCTGGGGGTGCCCTGGCTGTCCCTAGGGTGCCCTGGCTGTCCCCTAGGTGTCCCTGGGTGTGCCCTGGGTGTCCCTGGGCGTGCACAGGGTGTCCCTGGGGTTCCCTGGCTGTCCCCTAGGTGTCCCGGGATGGGCCCTGGCTGTCCCCTAGGTATCCCTGGGGGTGCACAGGGTGTCCCTGGGGATGCCCTGGCTGTCCCTTAGGTGACCCTGGCGTTGCCCTGGCTGTCCCTACGGTGCCCTGGCTGTGCCCTTGGTGTCCCTGGGGGTGCTCTGGCTGTCCCTCGGGTGCCCTGGCTGTCCCCTAGGTGTCCCTGGGGGTGTCCTGGCTTTCTCTGGAGTGCCCTGGCTGTCCCCTAGGTGTCCCTGGGGGTGCCCTGGCTGTCCCCTAGGTGTCCCTGGGGTTGCCCTGGCTGTCTTCTAGGTGTCCCTGGGGGTACCCTGGCTGTCCCCTAGGTGTCCCTGGGGGTGCCCTGGCTGTCCCTAGGGTGCCCTGGCTGTGCCTTCGGTGTCTCTGGGGGTGCCCTAGGTGTCCCTGGGGGTGACCTCGGTGTCTCTGGGGGTGGCCTGGCTGTCCTCTAGGTGTCCCTGGGGGAGCCCTGGGTGTGCCTGGGGTGCCCTGGCTGTCCCCTAGGTGTCCCTGGGGGGGCCCTGGCTGTCCCTGGGGTGCCCTGGCTGTCCCCTAGGTGGCCCTGGGGGTGCCCTGGGTGTCCCTGGGGGTGCCCTGGAGGTCCCCTAGGTGTCCCTGGGGGTGCCCTGGGTGTCCCTGGTGTGCCCTGGCTGTCCCCTAGGTGTCCCTGTGGGTGCCCAGAATGTCCCTGGGAGTGCCCTGGCTGTCCCCTAGGGGTCTCTGGGGGTGCCCTGGCTGTCCCGTCAGTGTCCCTGGGAATGCCCTGCCTTTCCCCTAGGTGTCCCTGGGGGTCCCCTTGGTGTCCCTGTGGGTGCCCAGGGTGTTCCTTCGGTGTCCCTGGGGGTGCCCTGGCTGTCCCTGGGGTGCTCTGGATGTCCCCTTGGTGTCCCTGGGGGTGCCCTGGCTGTCCCTGGCGTGCCCTGGCTGTGCCCTAGGGGTCCCTGGGGTTGCCCTGGCTGTCCCTAGGGTGCCCTGGCTGTCACCTAGGTGTCCCTTGGGGTGCGCTGGTGTCCCTCGGGGTGCCCTGGCTGTCCCCTAGGTGTCCCTGGGGGTGCCCTGGCTGTCCTTGGAGTGCCCTGGCTGTCCCCTAGGTGTCCCTGGGGGTGCCCTGGCTGTCCCCTAGGTGTCCCTGGGGGTGCCCTGGCTGTCCCCTAGGTGTCCCTGGGGGTGCCCTGCCTCTCCCCTAGGTGTCCCTGGGGGTGCCCTGGCTGTCCCCTAGGTGTCCCTGGGGGTGCCCTGGGTGTCCCTGGGGGTGCCCTGGCTGTCCCCTAGGTGTCCCTGGGGGTGCCCTGGTTGTCCCTGGGGGTGCCCTCGCTGTCCCTGGGGTGCCCTGGCTCTCCCCTAGGTGGCCCTGGGGGTGCCCTGGCTGTCCCTGGGGGTGCCCTGGAGGTCCCCTAGGTGTCCTTGGGGGTGCCCTGGCTGTCCCTGGGGTGCCCTGGCTGTCCCCAAGGTGTCCCTTTCGGTGCCCTGCCTGTCCTCTCGGTGTCCCTGGGGGTGCCCTGGCTGTCCCCAGGGTGCCCTGGCTGTGCCCTCGGTGTCCCTGGGGGTGCCCTGGCTGTCCCTAGGGTGCCCTGGCTGTCCCCTAGGTGTCCCGGCATGGGCCCTGGCTGTCCCCTAGGTATCCCTGGGGGTGCACAGGGTGTCCCTGGGGTTCCCTGGCTGTCCCCTAGGTGTCTCTGGGGGGGCCCTGGTGTCCCTGGGTTGCCCTGGCTGTCCCCTAGGTGTCCCTGGGGTGCCCTGACTGTCCCTAGGTGTCCCTGGGGGTACCCTGGCTGTCACTGAGGGTACCCTGGCTGTCCCCTCCGTGTCCCTGGGGGTGCCCTGGGTGTCCCTGGGGTGCCCTGGCTGACCCCAAGGTGTCCCTTGGGGTGCCCAGAGTGTCCCTAGGAGGTCCCTGGCTGTCCCCTAGGGGTCTCTGGGGGTGCCCTGGCTGTCCCTTAGGTGTCCCAAGGTGTGCCCTGGCTGTCCCTAAGGTGCCCTTGCTGTCCCCTTGGTGTCCCTGGGGGTGCCCTGGGTGTCCCTGGGTAGACCTGGCTGTCCCCTAGGTGTCCCTGGGGGGGCCCTGGCTGTCCCCTAGGTGTCTCTGGGGAGGCCCTGGGTGTCCCTGGGGTGCCCGGGAGGTCCCCTACGTGTCCCTGGGGTACCCGGGGTGTCCCTGGGCTGCTCTGGGGTGCCCTGCCTGTCCCCTAGGTGTCCCTGGGGGGGCCCTGGCTGTCCCCTAGGCGTCCCTGGGGGTGCCCTGGCTGTCCCTGAGGTGCCCTGGCTGTCCCCTAGGTGTCCCTGAGGTGCCCTGGCTGTCTTCAAGTTGTCCCTGTGGGTGCCCAGAGTGTCCCTGGGAGTGCCCTGGCTGTCCCCTAGGGGTCTCTGGGGGTGCCCTGGCTGTCCCGTCAGTGTCCCTGGGGGTGCCCTGCCTGTCCCCTACGTGTCCCTGGGGGTGCCCGGCCTGTCCCCTAGGTGTCCCTGGGGGTGCCCTGGGTGTCCCTGGAGTGCCCTGGCTGTCCCCTAAATGTCCCTGGGGGTGCCCTGGCTGTCCCCTAGGTGTCCCTCGGGATGTCCTGCCTTCCCCTAGGTGTCCCTGGGGGTGCCCTGGCTTTCCCCTCGGTGTCCCTGGGGGTGCCCTGCCTGTCCCCTAGGTGTCCTTGGGGGTGCCATGGCTGTCCCTTGGGTGCCCTGTCTGTCCCCTAGGGGTCTCTGTGGGTGCCCTGCCTGTCCCCTAGGTGTCCCTGGGGGTGCCCTGGGTGTCCCTGGGGGTGCCCTGGCTGTCCCCTAGGTGTCCCTGAGGGCGCCCAGGGTGTCCCTGGGGTGCCCTGGCTATCCTCTACGTGTCCCTGGGGGTGCCCTGGGTGACCCTGGGGGTGCCCTTGCTGTCCCCTAGGTGTCCCTGGGAGTGCCCTGGGTGTCCCTGGGGTGCCCTGGCTGTCCCCTAGGTGTCCCTGGTGGTGCCCTGGCTGTCCCCTAGGGGTCCCTGGGGTGCCCTGGCTGTCCCCTAGGTGTCCCTGTGGGTGCCCTGGCTGTCCTTGCGGTGCTCTGGCTGTCCCCTTGGTGTCCCTGGGGGTGCCCTGGGTGTCCCTGGGGTGCCCTGGGGGTTCCCTGCCTGTCTCCTAGGTGTCCCTGGGGGGGCCCTGGCCATCCCCTAGGTGTCCCTGGGGGTTCCCTGCCTGTCCCCTTGGTGTCCCTGTGGGTGCCCTGGGTGTCCCTGCGGGTGCTCTGGCTGTCCCCTAGGTGTCCCTGGGGGTTCCCTGCCTGTCCCCTAGGTGTCCCTGGGGGTTCCCTGGGTGTCCCTGGAGTGCCCTGGCTGTCACCTAAATGTCCCTGGGGGTGCCCTGGGTGTCCCTGGAGTGCCCTAGCTGTCCCCTAAATGTCCCTGGGGGTGCCCTGGCTGTCCCCTAGGTGTCCCTGGGGGGGCCCTGGCTGTCCCCTTGGTGTCCCTGGGGGTGCCCTGGGTGTCCCTGGGGTGCCCTGGCTGTCCCCTAGGGTTCTCTGGGGGTGCCCTGGCTGTCCCGTCAGTGTCCCTGGGGGTGCCCTGCCTGTCCCCTAGGTGTCCCTGGGGGTTCCCTGCCTGTCCCCTAGGTGTCCCTGGGGGTTCCCTGGGTGTCCCTGGAGTGCCCTGGCTGTCCCCTAAATGTCCCTGGGGGTGCCCTGGCTGTCCCCTAGGTGTCACTGAGGGTGTCCTGCCTTCCCCTAGGCGTCCCTGGGGGTGCCCTGGCTTTCCCTACGGTGTCCCTGGGGGTGACCTGCCTGTCCCCTAGATGTCCCTGGGGGTTCCCTGGCTGTCCCTCGGGTTCCCTGGCTGTCCCCTAGGTGTCCCTGGGGGTGGCTAGGGTGTCCCTGGGGTTCCCTGGCTGTCCCCTAGGTGTCCCTGGGGGGGCCCTGGCTGTCCCCTAGCTGTCCCTGGGGGTGCCCTGGCTGTCCCTGGGGTGCCATGGCTGTCCTCTACGTGTCCCTGGGGGTGCCCTGGGTGTCCCTGGGGTGCCCTGGGGGTGCCCTGCCTGTCCTCTAGGTGTCCCTGGGGGTGCCCTGGCTGTCCCCTAGGTGTCCCTCGGGGTGCCCTGGCTGTCCCCTAGCGGCTCTTGGGGTGCCCTGGCTGTCCCTAGGGTGTTCTGGCTGTGCCCTTGGTGTCCCTGGGGGTGCCCTGGGTGTCCCTGGGGATGCCCTGGCTGTTCCCTAGGTGTCCCTGGGGGTTCCCTGCGTGTCCCCTAGGTGTCCTTGGGGGTGCCCTGGCTGTCCCTAGGGTGGCATGGCTGTTCCCTCGGTGTCCCTGGGGGTGCCCTGGCTGTCCCTAGGGTGCCCTGGCTGTCTCCTAGGTGTCCCTGGGGTTGCCCTGGGTGTGCCTGGGGTGCCCTGGCTGTCCCCTAGGTGTCCCTGGGGGTGCCCTGGCTGTCCCCTTAGTGTCCCTGGGGGTGCCCTGAGTGTCCTTGGGGTGCCCTGGCTGTCCCCTAGGTGTCCCTGGGGGGGCCCTGGCTGTCCCCTAGGTGTCCCTGGGGGTGCCCTGGGTGTCCCTGGGGGTGCACAGTGTGTCCCTGGGGTTCCCTGGCTGTCCCCTAGGTGTCCCTGAGGGGGCCCTGGCTGTCCCTTAGGTGTCCCTGGGGGTGTCCTGGCTGTCCCCTACGTGTCCCTGGAGCTGCCCTGGGTGTCCCTGGGGTGCCCTGGGGGTGCCCTGGCTGACCCTGGAGTGCCCTGGCTGTCCCCTAGGTGTCCCTGGGGGGTCCCCTGGCTGTCCCCTAGGTGTCCCTGGGGGTGCCCTGGCTGTCCCTAGGGTGCCCTGGGGGTGCCCTGGCTGTCCCTGGAGTGCCCTGGCTGTCCCCTCGGTGTCCCTGGGGGTGCCCTGAGTGTCCTTGGGGTGCCCAGGGGGTGCCCTGGCTGTCCCCAAGGTGTCCCTGGGGTTGCCTTCCCTGTCATCTAGGTGTCCCTGGGGTGCCCTGGCTGTCTCCTAGGTGTCCCTGGGGGTGCCCTGGGTGTGCCTGGGGTGCCCTGGCTGTTCCCTAGGTGTCCCTGGGGGTGCACTGCCTGTCCCCTTGGTGTCCCTGGGGGTGCCCTGGGTGTCCCTGGGGGACCCTGGCTGTCCCCTAGGTGTCCCTGGGGGTGCCCTGGCTTTCCCTTTGGCGTCCCTGGGGTGCCCTTGCTGTCCCCTAGGTGTCCCTGGGGGTGCCCTGGCTGTCCTTGGGGTGCTCGGGTTGTCCCCTTGGTGTCCCTGGGGGTGCCCTGGCGTCCCCTAGCTGTCCCTGGGGGTGCCCTAGCTGTCCCTGGGGTGCCGTGGCTGTCCCCTACGTGTCCCTGGAGGGTGCCCTGGGTGTCCCTGGGGTGCCCTGGGGCTGCCCTACCTGTCCTCTAGGTGTCCCTGGGGGTGCCCTGGCTGTCCCCTAGGTGTCCCTCGGGGTGCACTGGCTGTCCCCTAGGCGGCCCTTGGGGTGCCCTGGGTGTCCCTGGGGTGCCCTGGCTGTCCCCTAGGTGTCCCTTGGGGTGCCCTGGGTGTCCCTGAGGGTGCCCTGGCTGTCCCTAGGGTGCCCTGGCTGTGCCCTTGGTGTCCCTGGGGGTGCCCTGGCTGTCCTTA
This sequence comes from Chamaea fasciata, assembly GCF_029207755.1. NCBI lineage: Eukaryota > Metazoa > Chordata > Aves > Passeriformes > Sylviidae > Chamaea > Chamaea fasciata. The sequence goes on from NW_027094196.1 coordinate 45,838, forward strand.
GGGTGCCCTGGCTGTCCCCTAGGTGTCACTGGGGGTGCCCTGGTGTCCCTCGGGGTGCCCTGGCTGTCCCCTAGGTGTCCCTGGGGGTGCCCTGGGTGTCCCTGGGGCTGCCCTGGCTGTCCCCTTCGTGTCATGGGGGTGCCCTGGCTGTCCCCTAGGTGTCCCTGGAGGTTCCCTGCCTGTCCCCTTGGTGTCTCTGGGGGTGCCCTAGGTGTCCCTGGGGGTTCCCTGCCTGTCCCCTAGGTGTCCCTGGGGGTTCCCTGGGTGTCCCTGGAGTGTCCTCGCTGTCACCTAAATGTCCCTGGGGGTGCCCTGGGTGTCCCTGGAGTGCCCTAGCTGTCCCCTAAATGTCCCTGGGGGTGCCCTGGCTGTCCCCTAGGTGCCCCTGGGGGTGCCCTGTCTGTCCCCGTGGTGTCCCAGGGGGTGCCCTGGGTGTCCCTGGCGTGCCCTGGCTGTCCCCTAGGAGTCCCTGGGGGTGCCCTGGCTGTCCCCTTGGTGTCCCTGGGGTGCCCTGGCTGTCCCCTTGGTGTCCCTGGGAGAGCCCTGGGTGTCCCTGGGGTGCCTAGGGGGTGCCCTGCCTGTCCCCTAGGTGTCCCTGGGTGTCCCCAGGGTGCCCTGGCTGTGCCCTCGGTGTCTCTGGGGGTGCCCGGGCTGTCCCCTCGGTGTCCCTGGGGGTGCCCTGGCTGTCCCTAGTGTGCCGTGGCTGTCCCCTAGGTGTCCCTGGGGGTGCCCTGGGTGTGCCTGGGGTGCCCTGGCTGTCCCCTAGGTGTCCCTGGGGGTGACCTGGGTGTCCCTGGGGATGCCCTGGCTGTCCCCTAGGTGTCCCTGGGTGTCCCTGGGGTGCCCTGGGGGTGCCCTGCCTGTCCTCTAGGTGTCCCTGGGGGTGCCCTGGCTTTCCCCTCGGTGTCCCTGGGAGTGCCCTGCCTGTCCCCTAGGTGTCCCTGGGGGTGACCTAGCTGTCTTTAGGGTGCCCTGGCTGTCCCCTAGGTGTCCCTGGGTGTGCCCTGCCTGTCCCCTAGGTGTCCCTGGGGGTGCCCTGGGTGTCCCTGGGGTGCCCTGGCTGTCCCCTTGGTGTCCCTGGGGGTGCCCTGGGTGTCCCTGGGGTGCCCTGGCTGTCCCCTAGGTGTCCCTCGGGGTGCCCTGGGTGTCCCTGAGGGTGCCCTGGCTGTGCCCTGGGTGTCCCTGGGGTGCCCTGGCTTTCTCCTAGGTGTCCCTTGGGGTGCCCTGGGTGTCCCTGAGGGTGCCCTGGCTGTGCCCTTGGTGTCCCTGCGTGTCCCCTAGGTGTCCTTCGGGGTGCCCTGGCTGTCCCTAGGGTGGCATGGCTGTGCCCTCGGTGTCCCTGGGGGTGCCCTGGCTGTCCCTAGGGTGCCCTGGCTGTCCCCTAGGTGTCCCTGGGGGTGCCCTGGGTGTGCCTGGGGTGCCCTGGCTGTCCCCTAGGTGTCCCTGGGGGTGCCCTGGCTGTCCCCTAAGTGTCCCTGGGGGTGCCCTGGGTGTCCCTGGGGTGCCCTGGCTGTCCCCTAGGTGTCCCTGGGGGGGCCCTGGCTGTCCCCTAGGTGTCCCTGGGGGTGCCCTGGGTGTCCCTGGGTGTGCTCTGGAGGTCCCCTAGGTGTCCCTGGTGGTGCCCTGGCTGTCCCTGGGGTGCCCTGGCTGTCCCCAAGTTGTCCCTGGCGGTGCCCTGCCTGTCCTCTCGGTGTCTCTGGGGGTGCCCTGGCTGTCCCCTAAGTGTCCCTGGGGGTGCCCTGGGTGTCCCTGGGGTGCCCTGGCTTTCCCCTCGGTGTCCCTGGGGGTGCCCTGGCTGTCCCCTAGGTGTCCCTGGGGGGGCCCTGGCTGTCCCCTAGGTGTCCCTGGGAGTGCCCTGGGTGTCCCTGGGTGTGCTCTGGAGGTCCCCTAGGTGTCCCTGGTGGTGCCCTGGCTGTCCCTGGGGTGCCCTGGCTGTCCCCAAGTTGTCCCTGGCGGTGCCCTGCCTGTCCTCTCGGTGTCTCTGGGGGTGCCCTGGCTGTCCCCTAAGTGTCCCTGGGGGTGCCCTGGGTGTCCCTGGGGTGCCCTGGCTGTCCCCTAGCTGTCCCTGGGGGGGCCCTGGCTGTCCCCTAGGTGTCCCTGGGGGTGCCCTGCCTGTCCCCTAGGTGTCCCTGGGGGTGCCCTGGCTGTCCCCTTGGTGTCCCTAGGGTGCCCTGTCTGTGCCCTTGGTGTCCCTGGGGGTGCCCTGGCTGTTCCTAGGGTTCCCTGGCTGTTGCCCTTGGTGTCCCTGGGGGTGCCCTGGCTGTCCCTAGGGTGCCCTGGCTGTGCCCTTGGTGTCCCTGGGGGTGCCCTGGCTGTCCGTAGGGTGCCCTGGCTGTGCCCTAGGTGTCCCTGGAGTGCCCTGGCTGTCCCTGCGGGGTGCCATGGCTGTCCCCTCGTTGTCCCTGGGGGTACCCTGCGTGTCCCCTAGGTGTCCTTGGGGGTGCCCTGGCTGTCCCCTACGTGTCCCTTGGGTGACCTGGCTGTTCCCTAGGTGTCCCTGGTGGTGCCCTGGCTGTCCCCAGGGTGCCCTGGCTGTGCCCTCGGTGTCTCTGGGGGTGCCCAGGCTGTCCCCTCGGTGTCCCTGGGGGTGCCCGGGCTGTCCCTAGTGTGCCGTGGCTGTCCCCTAGGTGTCCCCTGGGGGTACCCTGTGTGTGCCTGGGGTGCCCTGGCTGTCCCCTAGGTGTCCCTGGGGGTGACCTGGGTGTCCCTGGGGATGCCCTGGCTGTCCCCTAGGTGTCCCTGGGTGTCCCTGGGGTGCCGTGGGGGTGCCCTGCCTGTCCTCTAGGTGTCCTTGGGGGTGCCCTGGCTGTCCCCTAGGTTTCCCTGGGGGTGCCCTGGCTGTCCCCTAGGTGTCCCTGGGGGTGCCCTGGGTGTCCCTGGAGTGCCCTGGCAGTCCCCTAAATGTCCCTGGGAGTGCCCTGGCTTTCCCCTCGGTGTCCCTGGGGGTGCCCTGCCTGTCCCCTAGGTGTCCCTGGGGGTGCCCTGGCTGTCTTTAGGGTGCCCTGGCTGTCCCCTAGGTGTCCCTGGGTGTGCCCTGCCTGTCCCCTAGGTGTCGTTCGGGGTGCCATGGGTGTCCCTGGGGTGCCCTGCCTATCCCCTAGGTGTCCTTGGGAGTGCCCTGGGTGTCCCCTAGGTGTCCCTGGGTGTGCCCTGCCTGTCCCCTTGGTGTCGTTCGGGGTGCCCTGGGTGTCCCTGGGGTGCCCTGGCTGTCCCCTAGGGGTCTCTGGGAGTGCCCTGGCTGTCCCCTAGGTGTCCCTGGGAGTGGCCTGACTGTCCTTGGGGTGCCCAGGGGGTGCCCTGGCTGTCCCCAAGGTGTCCCTGGGGTTGCCTTCCCTGTCACCTAGGTGTCCCTGGGGTGCCCTGGCTGTCCCCTCGGTTTCCCTGGGGGTGCCCAGGGTGTCCCTGGGAGTGCCCTGGCTGTCCCCTTGGTGTCCCTGGGGGTGCCCTGGCTGTCCCCTTCCTGTCTTGGGGGTGCCCTGGCTGTCCCTAGGGTGCCCTGGCTGTCCCCTAGGTGTCCCTGGGGGTGCCCAGGGTGTCCCTAGGGTGCCCTGGCTGTCCCCTACATGTCCCTGGGGGGCCCAGTGTGTCCCTGGGGGTGCCTTGGCTGTCCCCTAGGTGTCCCTGGGGGTGCCCTGGCTGTCCCCTAGGTGTCCCTGGGGGTGCCCTGGCTGTCCTTGGGGTGCTCTGGCTGTCCCCCAGCTGTCCCTGGGGGTGCCCTGGCTGTCCCTGGGGTGCCATGGGGGCGCCCTGCCTATCCTCTAGTTGTCCCTGGGGGTGCCCTGTCTGTCCCCTCGGTGTCCCTGGGGGTGCCCTGCCTGTCCTCTAGGTGTCCCTGGGGGTGCCCTGGGTGCCCCTGGGGTTCCCTGGCTGTCCCGTACGTGTCCCTGGAATTCCCTGAATGTCCCCTAGGTGTCCCTGGGGGTGCCCAGTGTGTCCCTGGGGTTCCCTTGCTGTCCCGTAGGTGTCCCTGGGGGTGCCCTGGGTGTCCCTGGGGTACCCTGCCTGTCCTCTAGGTGTCCCTGGGGGTGCCATGGCTGTCCCCTAGGTGTCCCTCGGGGTGCCCTGGCTGTCCCCTAGGCGGCCCTTGGGGTGCCCTGGGTGTCCCTGGGGTGCCCTGGCTTTCTCCTAGGTGTCCCTTGGGGTGCCCTGGTTGTCCCTGAGGGTGCCCTGGCTGTGCCCTTGGTGTCCCTGCGTGTCCCCTAGGTGTCCTTCGGGGTGCCCTGGCTGTCCCTAGGGTGCCCTGGCTGTCCCCTAGGTGTCCCTGGGGGTGCCCTGGGTGTCCCCTCGGTATCCCTGGGGGTACCCTGCCTTTCCCCTAGGTGTCCTTGGGGATGCCCTGGATGTCCCCTAGGTGTCCCTGGGGGTGCCCTGCCTGTGCCCTAGGTGTCCCTGGGGGTGCCCTGGCTGTCCCTAGGGTGCCCTGGCTGGTTCCTAGGTGTCCCTGGGGGTGCCCTGGGTGTCCCTGGGGTGCCCTGGCTGTCCCCGAGGTGTCCCTGGGGGGGCCCTGGCTGTCCTCTAGGTGTCCCTGGGGTGCCCTGCCTGTCCCCTAGGTGTCCCTGGGGGTGCCCTCGGTGTCCCTGAGGGTGCTCTGGTTGTCCCCTAGGTGTCCCTGGGGGTTCCCTGCCTGTCCCCTAGGTGTCCCTGGGGGTTCCGTGGGTGTCCCTGGGGGTTCCTTGGCTGTCCCCTAGGTGTCCCTTGGGGTGCCCTAGGTGTCCATGGAGTGCCCTGGCTATCCCCTAAATGTCCCTGGGGGTGCCCTGGCTGTCCCGTAGGTGTCCCTGGGGGTGTCCTGACTGTCCCCAAGGTGTCCCTGTGGGTGCCCAGAGTGTCCCTGGGAGTGCCCTGGCTGTCCCCTAGGGGTCTCTGGGGGTGCCCTGGCTGTCCCCTCGGTGTCCCTGGGGGTGCCCTGCCTGTCCCCTAGGTGTCCCTGGGGGGTCCTGGCTGTCCCCTAGGTGTCCCTGGGGGTGCTCTGGGTGTCCCCTTGGTGTCCCTGGGGGTGCCCTGACTGTCCTTGGGGTGCCCAGGGGGTGCCCTGGCTGTGCCCTTGGTGTCCTTGGGGGTGCCCAGGCTGTCCCTAGGGTGTCCTGGCTGTCCCCTAGGTGTCCCTGGGGGTGCCCTGGCAGTCCCTGGAGTGCCCTGGCTGTCCCCTAGGTGTCCCTGGGGGTGCCCTGGCTGTCCCCTAGGTGTCCCTGGGGGTGCCCTGGCTGTCCCCTAGGTGTCCCTGGGGGTGCCCTGCCTCTCCCCTAGGTGTCCCTGCGGGTGCCCTGGCTGTCCTCTAGGTGTCCCTTGGGGTGCCCTGGGTGTCCCTGGGCGTGCCCTGGCTGTCCCCTAGGTGTCCCTGGGGGTGCCCTGGGTGTCCCTGGGGGTGCCCTCGCTGTCCCTGGGGTGCCCTGGTTGTCCCCTAGGTGGCCCTGGGATTGCCCTGTGTGTCCCTGGGGGTGCCCTGGAGGTCCCCTAGGTGTCCTTGGGGGTGCCCTGGCTGTCCCTGGGGTGCCCTGGCTGTCCCCAAGGTGTCCCTGGGGGTGCCCTGCCTGTCCTCTCGGTGTCCCTGGGGGTGCCCTGGCTGTGCTTTTGGTGTCCCTGGGGGTGCCCTGGCTGTCCCTAGGGTGCCCTGGCTGTCCCCTAGGTGTCCCTGGGGGTTCCCTGGGTGTCCCTGGGCGTGCACAGGGTGTCCCTGGGGTTCCCTGGCTGTCCCCTAGGTGTCCCGGGATGGGCCCTGGCTGTCCCCTAGGTGTCCCTGGGGGTGCACAGGGTGTCCCTGGGGTTCCCTGGCTGTCCCCTAGGTGTCCCGGGATGGGCCCTGGTTGTCCCCTAGGTGTCCTTGGGGGTGCCCTGGCTGTCCCTGGGGTTCCCTGGCTGTCCCCAAGGTGTCCCTGGGGGTGCCCTGCCTGTCCTCTCGGTGTCCCTGGGGGTGCCCTGGCTGTGCTTTTGGTGTCCCTGGGGGTGCCCTGGCTGTCCCTAGGGTGCCCTGGCTGTCCCCTAGGTGTCCCTGGGTGTGCCCTGGGTGTCCCTGGGCGTGCACAGGGTGTCCCTGGGCGTGCACAGGGTGTCCCTGGGGTTCCCTGGCTGTCCCCTAGGTGTCTCTGGAGGGGCCCTTGTGTCCCTGGGTTGCCCTGGCTGTCCCCTAGGTGTCCTTGCCTCGCTCGTATCCTCGACTCCGCCTCCGGCGCCATGGTGACTCCCCTCCCAGTCTGGACCATTGTGGCCTCACCCCCTCCCCTGGGGCCATCCGACCCATCCCAGTATAGACCAGTAAGGCACCGAGTGGCCACCATGGACCCCCACACGCCTGGCAGTTCATCCCAGTTCATCCCAGTCCACTCTTTGTCCATCCCAGGTTTCTCTGGTCACCCTCCCAGTGCTCTCAGTCCATCCCAGTCCCGCAGGTGTTGGTGCTTGGGGCTTGATGAGCTGGTGCCTGTCCGCAACGTGGAGCGGCTCAAACGGGACCTCAGGGTGAGGGGGGCGCGGATTTTGGGGGATCCTGGGGGTCCTGAGTTGTCGGGGAGGGGGTTTTTGGGTTGTGGGGGGTCTGGGGGGCGTCCTGGGGGCTGCTTTGGGTGCTTTGGGGGGTATTCGGGAGGCTTGGGCGGCCCATTTGAGGCATCAAAGAACCTGAGGAGGGTTTTGATAGCTCCTGGAGGTGGAGGCGGCGGTGGGGGTGAGCTGGCTGTCCCAGGGGGTTCCTGGCTGTCCCTCGATGTCCCTGGGGTGCCCTGGCTGTCACTTAGGTGTCCCTCGGGGTGCCCTGGCTGTCCCTAGGGTGCCCTGGCTGTCCCCTAGGTGTCCCTGGGGTGCCCTGACTGTCCCTAGGTGTCCCTGGGGGTACCCTGGCTGTCCCTGGAGGTGCCCTGCCTGTCCCCTAGGTGTCCCTGGCGGTGTCCTGCCTTGCCCTAGGTGTCCCTGGGGGTGCCCTGGCTGTCCCCTCCGTGTCCCTGGGGGTGCCCTGGGTGTCCCTGGGGTGCCCTGGCTGACCCCAAGGTGTCCCTTGGGGTGCCCAGAGTGTCCCTAGGAGGTCCCTGGCTGTCCCCTAGGGGTCTCTGGGGGTGCCCTGGCTGTCCCGTCAGAGTCCCTGGGGGTGCCCTGCCTGTCCCTTAGGTGTCCCTGGGTGTGCCCTGGCTGTCCCTAGGGTGCCCTGGCTGTGCCCTCGGTGTCTTTGGGGGTGCCCTGGCTGTCCCTAGGGTGCCATGGCTGTCCCTAGGGTGCCCTGGCTGTCCCCTCAGTGTCCCTGGGGGTGCCCTGGGTGTCCCCTTGGTGTCCCTGGGGGGGCCCTGGCTGTCCCCTTGGTGTCCCTGGGGGGGCCCTGGCTGTCCTTGGGGTGCCCTGGCTGTCCTTGGTGTCCCAGAGGGTGCCCTGTCTGTCCCGTAGGTGTCCCTGGGCTGCCCTGGCTGTCCCTAGGGTGCCCTGGCTGTGCCCTAGGTGTCCCTGCGGTGCCATGGCTGTCCCCTCAGTGTCCCTGAGGGTGCCCTGGGTGTCCCTGGCGTGCCCTGGCTGTCTCCTAGGTGTCCCTGGGGGTGCCATGGCTTTTATCTAGGTGTCCCTGGGGTGCCCTGGGTGTCCCTGGCGTGCCCTGGCTGTCTTCTAGGTGTCCCTGGGAGTGCCCTGGGTGTCCCTGGGCTGCCCTGGCTGTCCCCTAGGTGTCCCTGGGGGTGCCCTGGCTGTCCCTGGGGTTCCCTTGCTGTCCCGTAGGTGTCCCTGGGGGTGCCCTGGGTGTCCCTGGGGTACCCTGGCTGTCCCCTAGGTTTCCCTGGGGGTGCCCTGGCTGTCCCCTTGGTGTCCCTGGGGTGCCCTGGCTGTCCCCTAGGTGTCCCTGGGGGTGCCCTGTTTGTCCTTGGGGTACTCGGGCTGTCCCCTAGCTGTCCCTGGGGGTGCCCTGGGTATCCCTGGGGTGCCCTGGGGGTGCCCTGCCTGTCCTCTAAGTGTCCCTGGGGGTGCCATGGCTGTCCCCTAGGTGTCCCTCGGGGTGCCCTGGCTGTCCCTAGGCGGCCCTTGGGGTGCCCTGGGTGTCCCTGGGGTGCCCTGGCTTTCTCCTAGGTGTCCCTTGGGGTGCCCTGGGTGTCCCTGAGGGTGCCCTGGCTGTGCCCTTGGTGTCCCTGCGTGTCCCCTAGGTGTCCTTCGGGGTGCCCTGGCTGTCCCTAGGGTGGCATGGCTGTGCCCTCGGTGTCCCTGGGGGTGCCCTGGCTGTCCCTAGGGTGCCCTGGCTGTCCCCTAGGTGTCCCTGGGGGTGCCCTGGGTGTGCCTGGGGTGCCCTGGCTGTCCCCTAGGTGTCCCTGGGGGTGCCCTGGCTGTCCCCTAAGTGTCCCTGGGGGTGCCCTGGGTGTCCCTGGGGTGCCCTGGCTGTCCCCTAGATGTCCCTGGGGGGGCCCTGGCTGTCCCCTAGGTGTCCCTGGGGGTGCCCTGCGTGTCCCTGGGTGTGCTCTGGAGGTCCCCTAGGTGTCCCTGGTGGTGCCCTGGCTGTCCCTGGGGTGCCCTGGCTGTCCCCAAGTTGTCCCTGGCGGTGCCCTGCCTGTCCTCTCGGTGTCTCTGGGGGTGCCCTGGCTGTCCCCTAAGTGTCCCTGGGGGTGCCCTGGGTGTCCCTGGGGTGCCCTGGCTTTCCCCCCGGTGTCCCTGGGGGTGCCCTGCCTGTCCCCTAGGTGTCCCTGGGGGGGCCCTGGCTGTCCCCTAGCTGTCCCTGGGGGGGCCCTGGCTGTCCCCTAGGTGTCCCTGGGGGTGCCCTGCCTGTCCCCTAGGTGTCCCTGGGGGTGCCCTGGCTGTCCCCTTGGTGTCCCTAGGGTGCCCTGTCTGTGCCCTTGGTGTCCCTGGGGGTGCCCTGGCTGTTCCTAGGGTGCCCTGGCTGTGCCCTTGGTGTCCCTGGGGGTGCCCTGGCTGTCCCTAGGGTGCCCTGGCTGTGCCCTTGGTGTCCCTGGGGGTGCCCTGGCTGTCCGTAGGGTGCCCTGGCTGTGCCCTAGGTGTCCCTGGAGTGCCCTGGCTGTCCCTGGGGGTGCCGTGGCTGTCCCCTCGTTGTCCCTGGGGGTACCCTGCGTGTCCCCTAGGTGTCCTTGGGGGTGCCCTGGCTGTCCCCTACGTGTCCCTTGGGTGACCTGGCTGTTCCCTAGGTGGCCCAGGGGGTGCCCTGGCTGTCCCTAGGGTGCCCTGGCTGTCCCCTAGGTGTCCCTGAGGGGTGCCCTGGGTGTCCCTGGGGGTGCCCAGGCTGTCCCCTAGGTGTCCCTGGGGGTGCCCAGGGTGTCCCTGGGATGCCTTGGAGGTCCCCTAGGTGTCCCTGGGGTGCCCTGGCTGTCCCCTCGGAGTCCCTGGGGGTGCCCAGGGTGTTCCTGGGGTGCCCTGGCTGTCCCCTACGTGTTCCTGGGGGTGCCCTGGGTGTCCCTGGGGGTGCCCTGGCTGTCCCCTAGGTGTCCCTGGGGGTGCCCTGGCTGCCCCGGGGGTGCCATGGCTGTCCTCTACGTGTCCCGGGGGTTGCCCTGGCTGTCCCCAGGGTGCCCTGGCTGTGCCCTCGGTGTCCCTGAGGGAGCCCTGGCCGTCCCTAGGGTGCCCTGGCTTTCCCCTAGGTGTCCCTGGGGGTGCCCTGGTGTCCCTCGGGGTGCCCTGGCTGTCCCCTAAGTGTCCCTGGGGGCGCCCAGGGTGTCCCTGGGGTGCCCTGGCTGTCCCCTACGTGTCCCTGGGGGTGCCCAGGGTGTCCCTGGGGGCGCCCTTGCTGTCCCGTAGGTGTCCCTGGGGGTGCCCTGGGTGTCCCTGGGGTACCCTGGCTGTCCCCTAGGTTTCCCTGGGGGTGCCCTGGCTGTCCCCTTGGTGTCCCTGGGGTGCCCTGGCTGTCCCCTAGGTGTCCCTGGGGGTTCCCTGTTTGTCCTTGGGGTGCTCGGGCTGTCCCCTAGCTGTCCCTGGGGGTTCCCTGGGTATCCCTGGGGTGCCCTGGGGGTGCCCTGCCTGTCCTCTAGGTGTCCCTGGGGGTGCCATGGCTGTCCCCTAGGTGTCCCTCGGGGTGCCCTGGCTGTCCCCTAGGCGGCCCTTGGGGTGCCCTGGGTGTCCCTGGGGTGCCCTGGCTTTCTCCTAGGTGTCCCTTGGGGTGCCCTGGGTGTCCCTGAGGGTGCCCTGGCTGTGCCCTTGGTGTCCCTGCGTGTCCCCTAGGTGTCCTTCGGGGTGCCCTGGCTGTCCCTAGGGTGGCATGGCTGTGCCCTCGGTGTCCCTGGGGGTGCCCTGGCTGTCCCTAGGGTGCCCTGGCTGTCCCCTAGGTGTCCCTGGGGGTGCCCTGGGTGTGCCTGGGGTGCCCTGGCTGTCCCCTAGGTGTCCCTGGGGGTGCCCTGGCTGTCCCCTAAGTGTCCCTGGGGGTGCCCTGGGTGTCCCTGGGGTGCCCTGGCTGCCCCCTAGGTGTCCCTGGAGTGCCCTGGCTGTCCCCTAGCTGTCCCTGGGGGGGCCCTGGCTGTCCCCTAGGTGTCCCTGGGGGTGCCCTGCCTGTCCCCTAGGTGTCCCTGGGGGTGCCCTGGCTGTCCCCTTGGTGTCCCTAGGGTGCCCTGTCTGTGCCCTTGGTGTCCCTGGGGGTGCCCTGGCTGTTCCTAGGGTGCCCTGGCTGTGCCCTTGGTGTCCCTGGGGGTGCCCTGGCTGTCCCTAGGGTGCCCTGGCTGTGCCCTTGGTGTCCCTGGGGGTGCCCTGGCTGTCCCTGGGGGTGCCATGGCTGTCCCCTCGTTGTCCCTGGGGGTACCCTGCGTGTCCCCTAGGTGTCCTTGGGGGTGCCCTGGCTGTCCCCTTCGTGTCCCTTGGGTGACCTGGCTGTTCCCTAGGTGGCCCAGGGGGTGCCCTGGCTGTCCCTAGGGTGCCCTGGCTGTCCCCTAGGTGTCCCTGAGGGGTGCCCTGGGTGTCCCTGGGGGTGCCCTGTCTGTCCCCTAGGTGTCCCTGGGGGTGCCCAGGGTGTCCCTGGGATGCCTTGGAGGTCCCCTAGGTGTCCCTGGGGTGCCCTGGCTGTCCCCTCGGAGTCCCTGGGGGTGCCCAGGGTGTTCCTGGGGTGCCCTGGCTGTCCCCTACGTGTTCCTGGGGGTGCCCTGGGTGTCCCTGGGGGTGCCCTGGCTGTCCCCTAGGTGTCCCTGGGGGTGCCCTGGCTGTCCCGGGGGTGCCGTGGCTGTCCTCTACGTGTCCCGGGGGTTGCCCTGGCTGTCCCCAGGGTGCCCTGGCTGTGCCCTCGGTGTCCCTGAGGGAGCCCTGGCCGTCCCTAGGGTGCCCTGGCTTTCCCCTAGGTGTCCCTGGGGGTGCCCTGGTGTCCCTCGGGGTGCCCTGGCTGTCCCCTAAGTGTCCCTGGGGGCGCCCAGGGTGTCCCCGGGGTGCCCTGGCTGTCCCCTACGTGTCCCTGGGGGTGCCCAGGGTGTCCCTGGGGGCGCCCTTGCTGTCCCCTAGGTGTCCCTGGGGGTGTCCTGGTGTCCCTCGGGGTGCCCTGGCTGTCCCCTAAGTGTCCCTGTGGGCGCCCAGGGTGTCCCTGGGGTGCCCTGGCTGTCCCCTACGTGTCCCTGGGGGTGCCCTGGCTGTCCCTGGGGGTGCCCTGGCTGTCCCCTAGGTGCCCCTGGGGGTCCCCTTGGTGTCCCTGGGGGTGCCCAGGGTGTCCCTTAGGTGTCCCTAGGGTTCCCTGGCTGTCCCGTAGGTGTCCCTGGGGGTGCCCTGGCTGTCCCTGGGGTGCTCTGGATGTCCCCTTGGGGTCTCTGGGGGTGCCCTGCCTGTCCCCTACGTGTCCCTGGGGGCGCCCAGGGTGTCCCTGGGGTGCCCTGGCTGTCCCCTAGGTGTCCCGGGATGGGCCCTGGCTGTCCCCTAGGTGTCCCTGGGGGTGAACAGGGTGTCCCTGGGGTTCCCTGGCTGTCCCCTAGGTGTCCCGGGATGGGCCCTGGCTGTCCCCTAGGTGTCCTTGGGGGTGCCCTGGCTGTCCCTTGGGTTCCCTGCCTTCCCCTAGGTGTCCCTGGGTGTGCCCTGGGTGTCCCTGGGCGTGCACAGGGTGTCCCTGGGCGTGCACAGGGTGTCCCTGGGGTTCCCTGGCTGTCCCCTAGGTGTCTCTGGGGGGGCCCTTGTGTCCCTGGGTTGCCCTGGCTGTCCCCTAGGTGTCCTTGCCTCGCTCGTATCCTCGACTCCGCCTCCGGCGCCATGGTGACTCCTCTCCCAGTCTGGACCATTGTGGCCTCACCCCCTCCCCTGGGGCCATCCGACCCATCCCAGTATAGACCAGTAAGGCACCGAGTGGCCACCATGGACCCCCACACGCCTGCCAGTTCATCCCAGTTCATCCCAGTCCACTCTTTGTCCATCCCAGGTTTCTCTGGTCACCCTCCCAGTGCTCTCAGTCCATCCCAGTCCCGCAGGTGTTGGTGCTTGGGGCTTGATGAGCTGGTGCCTGTCCGCAACGTGGAGCGGCTCAAACGGGACCTCAGGGTGAGGGGGGCGCGGATTTGGGGGGATCCTGGGGGTCCTGAGTTGTCGGGGAGGGGGTTTTTGGGTTGTGGGGGGTCTGGGGGGCGTCCTGGGGGCTGCTTTGGGTGCTTTGGGGGGTATTCGGGAGGTTTGGGCGGCCCATTTGAGGCATCAAAGAACCTGAGGAGGGTTTTGATAGCTCCTGGAGGTGGAGGCGGCTGTGGGGGTGAGCTGGCTGTCCCAGGGGGTTCCTGGCTGTCCCTCGATGTCCCTGGGGTGCCCTGGCTGTCACTTAGGTGTCCCTCGGGGTGCCCTGGCTGTCCCTAGGGTGCCCTGGCTGTCCCCTAGGTGTCCCTGGGGTGCCCTGACTGTCCCTAGGTGTCCCTGGGGGTACCCTGGCTGTCCCTGGAGGTGCCCTACCTGTCCCCTAGGTGTCCCTGGCGGTGTCCTGCCTTGCCCTAGGTGTCCCTGGGGGTGCCCTGGCTGTCCCCTCCGTGTCCCTGGGGGTGCCCTGGGTGTCCCTGGGGTGCCCTGGCTGACCCCAAGGTGTCCCTTGAGGTGCCCAGAGTGTCCCTAGGAGGTCTCTGGCTGTCCCCTAGGGGTCTCTGGGGGTACCCTGGCTGTCCCTTAGGTGTCCCAAGGTGTGCCCTGGCTGTCCCTAGGGTGCCCTGGCTTTGCCCTCGGTGTCTCTGGGGGTGCCCTGGCTGTCCCTAGGGTGCCATGGCTGTCCCTAGGGTGCCCTGGCTGTCCCCTCGGTGTCCCTGGGGGTCCCTGGCTGTCCCTGGGGTGCCCTGGCTGTCCCCTAGGTGTCCCTGGGGGGTCCCCTGGCTGTCCCCTAGGTGTCCCTGGGGGTGCCCTGGCTGTCCCTAGGGTGCCCTGGGGGTGCCCTGGCTGTCCCAGGAGTGCCCTGGCTGTCCCCTCGGTGTCCCTGGGGGTGCCCTGACTGTCCTTGGGGTGCCCAGGGGGTGCCCTGGCTGTCCCCAAGGTGTCCCTGGGGTTGCCTTCCCTGTCACCTAGGTGTCCCTGGGGTGCCCTGGCTGTCCCCTCGGTGTCCCTGGAGGTGCCCAGGGTGTCCCTGGGAGTGCCGTGGCTGTCCCCTAGGTGTTCCTGGGGGTGCCCTGGGTGTCCCTGGGGTGCCCTGGCTGTCCCCTTGGTGTCCCTGGGGGTGCCCTGGCTGTCCCCTTCGTGTCTTGGGGGTGCCCTGGCTGTCCCTAGGGTGCCCTGGCTGTCCCCTAGGTGTCCCTGGGGGTGCCCAGGGTGTCTCTGGGGTTCCCTGGCTGTCCCCTACGTGTCCCTGGGGGGCCCAGTGTGTCCCTGGGGGTACCCTGGCTGTCCCCTAGGTGTCCCTGGGGGTGCCCTGGCTGTCCCCTAGGTGTCCCTGGGGTGCCCTGGCTGTCCTTGGGGTGCTCTGGCTGTCCCCTTGGTGTCCCTGGGGGTGCCCTGACTGTCCTTCGGGTGCTCTGGCTGTCCCCTAGCTGTCCCTGGGGGTGCCCTGGCTGTCCCTGGGGTGCCATGGCTGTCAACTACGTGACACTGGGGGTGCCCTGGGTGTCCCTGGGGTGCCCTGGGGGCGCCCTGCCTGTCCTCTAGTTGTCCCTGGGGGTGCCCTGGCTGTCCCCTCGGTGTCCCTGGGGGTGCCCTGCCTGTCCCCTAGGTGTCCCTGGGGGTGCCCTGGGTGTGCCTGGGGTTCCCTGGCTGTCCCGTACGTGTCCCTGGGGTTCCCTGAAGGTCCCCTAGGTGTCCCTGGGGGTGCCCTTTGCTGTCCCGTAGGTGTCCCTGGGGGTGCCCTGGGTGTCCCTGGGGTACCCTGGCTGTCCCCTTGGTGTCCCTGGGGTGCCCTGGCTGTCCCCTAGGTGTCCCTGGGGGTGCCCTGGCTGTCCTTGGGGTGCTCGGGCTGTCCCCTTGGTGTCCCTGGGGGTGCCCTGGCTGTCCCCTAGCTGTCCCTGGGGGTGCCCTGGCTGTCCCTGGGGTGCCGTGGCTGTCCTCTACGTGTCCCTGGGGGTGCCCTGCGTGTCCCTGGGGTGCCCTGGAAGTGCCCTGCCTGTCCTCTAGGTGTCCCTGGGGGTGCCCTGGCTGTCCTCTAGGGGTCCCTCGGGGTGCCCTGGCTGTCCCCTAGGTGTCCCTTGGGGTGCCCTGGGTGTCCCTAGGGTGCCCTGGGGGTGCCCTGGCTGTCCCTGGAGTGCCCTGGCTGTCCCCAAGGTGTCCCTGGGGGTGCCCTGACTGTCCCTGGGGTGCCCAGGGGGTGCCCTGGCTGTCCCCAAGATGTCCCTGGGGTTGCCGTCCCTGTCACCTAGGTGTCCCTGGGGTGCCCTGGCTGTCCCCTCGGTGTCCCTGGGGGTGCCCAGGCTGTCCCTGGGAGTGCCGTGGCTGTCCCCTAGGTGTTCCTGGGGGTGCCCTGGGTGTCCCTGGGGTGCCCTGGCTGTCCCCTTGGTGTCCCTGGGGTTCCCTGGCTGTCCCCTCCGTGTCTCTGGGGGGCCCAGTGTGTCCCTGGGGGTGCCCTGGCTGTCCTTTAGGTGTCCCTGGGGGTGCCCTTGCTGTCCCCTAGGTGTCCCTGGGTGTGCCCTGGCTGTCCTTGGGGTGCTCTGGCTGTCCCCTAGCTGTCCCTGGGGGTGCCCTGGCTGTCCCTGGGGTGCCATGGCTGTCCTCTACGTGTCCCTGGGGGTGCCCTGGGTGTCCCTGGGGTGCCCTGGGGGCGCCCTGCCTGTCCTCTAGGTGTCCCTGGGGGTGCCCTGGCTGTCCCCTCGGTGTCCCTGGGGGTGCCCTGCCTGTCCCCTAGGTGTCCCTGGGGGTGCCCTGGGTGTCCCTGGGGTTCCCTGGCTGTCCCGTACGTGTCCCTGGGGTTCCCTGAAGGTCCCCTAGGTGTCCCTTGGGGTGCCCAGGGTGTCCCTGGGGGTGCCCTTGCTGTCCCGTAGGTGTCCCTGGGGGTGCCCTGGGTGTCCCTGGGGTACCCTGGCTGTCCCCTAGGTGTCCCTGGGGGTGCCCTGGCTTTCCCCTTGGTGTCCCTGGGGTGCCCTGTCTGTCCCCTAGGGGTCTCTGGGGGTGCCCTGCCTGTCCCCTAGGTGTCCCTGTGGGTGCCCTGGGTGTCCCTGGGGGTGCCCTGGCTGTCCCTTAGGTGTCCTGGGGGCGCCCAGGGTGTCCCTGGGGTGCCCTGGCTGTCCCCTACGTGTCCCTGGGGGTGCCCTGGGTGTCCCTGGGGGTGCCCTGGCTGTCCCCTAGGTGTCCCTGGGGGTGCCCTGGGTGTCCTCTAGGTGTCCCTGGGGGTGCCCTGGCTGTCCTTGGAGTGCCCTGGCTGTCCCCTAGGTGTCCCTGGGGGTGCCCTGGCTGTCCCCTAGGTGTCCCTGGGGGTGCCCTGGCTGTCCCCTAGGTGTCCCTGGGGGTGCCCTGGCTGTCCTTGGAGTGCCCTGGCTGTCCCCTAGGTGTCCCTGGGGGTGCCCTGGCTGTCCCCTAGGTGTCCCTGGGGGTGCCCTGGCTGTCCCCTAGGTGTCCCTGGGGGTGCCCTGGCTGTCCCCTAGGTGTCCCTGGGGGTGCCCTGGGTGTCCCTGGGGGTGCCCTGGCTGTCCCCTCGGTGTCCCTGGGGCTACCCTGGGTGTCCCTGGGGGTGCCCTCGCTGTCCCTGGGGTGCCCTGGCTCTCCCCTAGGTGGCCCTGGGGGTGCCCTGGTTGTCCCTGGGTGTGCCCTGGAGGTCCCCTAGGTGTCCTTGGGGGTGCCCTGGCTGTCCCTGGGGTGCCCTGGCTGTCCCCAAGGTGTCCCTGGGGGTGCCCTGGCTGTGCCCTCGGTGTCCCTGGGGGTGCCCTGGCTGTCCCTAGGGTGCCTTGGCTGTCCCCTAGGTGTCCCTGGGTGTGCCCTGGGTGTCCCTGGGCGTGCACAGGGTGTCCCTGGGGTTCCCTGGCTGTCCCCTAGGTGTTCCGGGATGGGCCCTGGCTGTCCCCTAGGTATCCCTGGGGGTGCACAGGGTGTCCCTGGGGATGCCCTGGCTGTCCCCTAGGTGACCCTGGCGTTGCCCTGGCTGTCCCTACGGTGCCCTGGCTGTGCCCTTGGTGTCCCTGGGGGTGCTCTGGCTGTCCCTCGGGTGCCCTGGCTGTCCCCTAGGTGTCCCTGGGGGTGTCCTGGCTGTCTCTGGAGTGCCCTGGCTGTCCCCTAGGTGTCCCTGGGGGTGCCCTGGCTGTCCCCTGGGTGTCCCTGGGGTTGCCCTGGCTGTCTTCTAGGTGTCCCTGGGGGTGCCCTGGCTGTCCCCTAGGTGTCCCTGGGGGTGCCCTGGCTGTCCCTAGGGTGCCCTGGCTGTGCCTTCGGTGTCTCTAGGGGTGCCCTAGGTGTCCCTGGGGGTGACCTCGGTGTCTCTGGGGGTGCCCTGGCTGTCCCCTAGGTGTCCCTGGGGGAGCCCTGGGTGTGCCTGGGGTGCCCTGGCTGTCCCCTAGGTGTCCCTGGGGGGGCCCTGGCTGTCCCTGGGGTGCCCTGGCTGTCCCCTAGGTGGCCCTAAAGGTGCCCTGGGTGTCCCTGGGGGTGCCCTGGAGGTCCCCTAGGTGTCCCTGGGGGTGCCCTGGGTGTCCCTGGTGTGCCCTGGCTGTCCCCTAGGTGTCCCTGAGGGTGCCCAGAATGTCCCTGGAAGTGCCCTGGCTGTCCCCTAGGGGTCTCTGGGGGTGCCCTGGCTGTCCCGTCAGTGTCCCTGGGAATGCCCTGCCTGTCACCTAGGTGTCCCTGGGGGTCCCCTTGGTGTCCCTGGGGGTGCCCAGGGTGTTCCTTCGGTGTCCCTGGGGGTGCCCTGGCTGTCCCTGGGGTGCTCTGGATGTCCCCTTGGTGTCCCTGTGGGTGGCCTGGCTGTCCCTTGCGTGCCCTGGCTGTGCCCTAGGGGTCCCTGGGGTTGCCCTGGCTGTCCCTAGGGTGCCCTGGCTGTCACCTAGGTGTCCCTTGGGGTGCGCTGGTGTCCCTCGGGGTGCCCTGGCTGTCCCCTAGGTGTCCCTGGGGGTGCCCTGGCTGTCCCCTAGGTGTCCCTGGGGGTGCCCTGCCTCTCCCCTAGGTGTCCCTGGGGGTGCCCTGGCTGTCCCCTAGGTGTCCCTGGGGGTGCCCTGGGTGTCCCTGGGGGTGCCCTGGCTGTCCCCTAGGTGTCCCTGGGGGTGCCCTGGGTGTCCCTGGGGGTGCCCTCGCTGTCCCTGGGGTGCCCTGGCTCTCCCCTAGGTGTCCCTGTGGGTGCCCTCGCTGTCCCTGGGGTGCCCTGGCTGTCCCCAAGGTGTCCCTGGGGGTGCCCTGCCTGTCCTCTCGGTGTCCCTGGGGGTGCCTTGTCTGTGCCCTCGGTGTCACTGGGGGTGCCCTGGCTGTCCCTAGGGTGCCCTTGCTGTCCCCTAGGTGTCCCTGGGTGTGCCCTGGGTGTCCCTGGGCGTGCACAGGGTGTCCCTGGGGTTCCCTGGCTGTCCCCTAGGTATCCCTGGGGCTGCACAGGGTGTCCCTGGGGTTCCCTGGCTGTCCCCTAGGTGTCTCTGGGGGGGCCCTGGTGTCCCTGGGTTGCCCTGGCTGTCCCCTTGGTGTCCTTGCCTGGCTCGTATCCTCGACTCCGCCTCCGGCGCCATGGTGACTCCCCTCCCAGTCTGGACCATTGTGGCCTCACCCCCTCCCCTGGGGCCATCCGACCCATCCCAGTATAGACCAGTAAGGCACCGAGTGGCCACCATGGACCCCCACACGCCTGGCAGTTCATCCCAGTTCATCCCAGTCCACTCTTTGTCCATCCCAGGTTTCTCTGGTCACCCTCCCAGTGCTCTCAGTCCATCCCAGTCCCGCAGGTGTTGGTGCTTGGGGCTTGATGAGCTGGTGCCTGTCCGCAACGTGGAGCGGCTCAAACGGGACCTCAGGGTGAGGGGGGCGCGGATTTGGGGGGATCCTGGGGGTCCTGAGTTGTCGGGGAGGGGGTTTTTGGGTTGTGGGGGGTCTGGGGGGCGTCCTGGGGGCTGCTTTGGGTGCTTTGGGGGGTATTCGGGAGGCTTGGGCGGCCCATTTGAGGCATCAAAGAACCTGAGGAGGGTTTTGATAGCTCCTGGAGGTGGAGGCGGCGGTGGGGGTGAGCTGGCTGTCCCAGGGGGTTCCTGGCTGTCCCTCGATGTCCCTGGGGTGCCCTGGCTGTCACTTAGGTGTCCCTCGGGGTGCCCTGGCTGTCCCTAGGGTGCCCTGGCTGTCCCCTAGGTGTCCCTGGGGTGCCCTGACTGTCCCTAGGTGTCCCTGGGGGTACCCTGGCTGTCCCTGGAGGTGCCCTGCCTGTCCCCTAGGTGTCCCTGGCGGTGTCCTGCCTTGCCCTAGGTGTCCCTGGGGGTGCCCTGGCTGTCCCCTCCGTGTCCCTGGGGGTGCCCTGGGTGTCCCTGGGGTGCCCTGGCTGACCCCAAGGTGTCCCTTGGGGTGCCCAGAGTGTCCCTAGGAGGTCCCTGGCTGTCCCCTAGGGGTCTCTGGGGGTACCCTGGCTGTCCCTTAGGTGTCCCAAGGTGTGCCCTGGCTGTCCCTAGGGTGCCATGGCTGTCCCTAGGGTGCCCTGGCTGTCCCCTCGGTGTCCCTGGGGGTCCCTGGCTGTCCCTGGGGTGCCCTGGCTGTCCCCTAGGTGTCCCTGGGGGGTCCCCTGGCTGTCCCCTAGGTGTCCCTGGGGGTGCCCTGGCTGTCCCTAGGGTGCCCTGGGGGTGCCCTGGCTGTCCCAGGAGTGCCCTGGCTGTCCCCTCGGTGTCCCTGGGGGTGCCCTGACTGTCCTTGGGGTGCCCAGGGGGTGCCCTGGCTGTCCCCAAGGTGTCCCTGGGGTTGCCTTCCCTGTCACCTAGGTGTCCCTGGGGTGCCCTGGCTGTCCCCTCGGTGTCCCTGGGGGTGCCCAGGGTGTCCCTGGGAGTGCCGTGGCTGTCCCCTAGGTGTTCCTGGGGGTGCCCTGGGTGTCCCTGGGGTGCCCTGGCTGTCCCCTTGGTGTCCCTGGGGGTGCCCTGGCTGTCCCCTTCGCGTCTTGGGGGTGCCCTGGCTGTCCCTAGGGTGCCCTGGCTGTCCCCTAGGTGTCCCTGGGGGTGCCCAGGGTGTCTCTGGGGTTCCCTGGCTGTCCCCTACGTGTCCCTGGGGGGCCCAGTGTGTCCCTGGGGGTGCCCTGGCTGTCCCCTAGGTGTCCCTGGGGGTGCCCTGGCTGTCCCCTAGGTGTCCCTGGGGTGCCCTGGCTGTCCTTGGGGTGCTCTGGCTGTCCCCTTGGTGTCCCTGGGGGTGCCCTGACTGTCCTTGGGGTGCTCTGGCTGTCCCCTAGCTGTCCCTGGGGGTGCCCTGGCTGTCCCTGGGGTGCCATGGCTGTCAACTACGTGACCCTGGGGGTGCCCTGGGTGTCCCTGGGGTGCCCTGGGGGCGCCCTGCCTGTCCTCTAGTTGTCCCTGGGGGTGCCCTGGCTGTCCCCTCGGTGTCCCTGGGGGTGCCCTGCCTGTCCCCTAGGTGTCCCTGGGGGTGCCCTGGGTGTCCCTGGGGTACCCTGGCTGTCCCCTAGGTGTCCCTGGGGGTGCCCTGGCTTTCCCCTTGGTGTCCCTGGGGTGCCCTGTCTGTCCCCTAGGGGTCTCTGGGGGTGCCCTGGCTGTCCCCTAGGTGTCCCTGGGGGCGCCCAGGGTGTCCCTGGGGTGCCCTGGCTGTCCCCTACGTGTCCCTGGGGGTGCCCTGGATGTCCCTGGGGGTGCCCTTGCTGTCCCCTAGGTGTCCCTGGGGGTGCCCTGGGTGTCCCTGGGGTGTCCTGGCTGTCCCCTAGGTGTCCCTGGGGGTGCCCTGGCTGTCCCCTAGGTGTCCCTGGGGTGCCCTGGCTGTCCCCTAGGTGTCCCTGGGGGGGCCCTGGCTGTCCCCTAGGAGTCCCTGGGGGTGCCCTGCCTGTCCCTTAGGTGTCCCTGGGGATGCCCTGGCTGTCCTCTAGGTGTCCCTGGAGGTGCCCTGGGTGTCCCTGCGGATGCCCTGGCTGTCCCCTAGGTGTCCCTGGGGGTGCGCTGGGTGTCCCTAGGGTGCCCTGGCTGTCCCCTAGGTGTCCCTGGGGGTGCCCTGGCTGTCTCTGGAGTGCCCTGGCTGTCCCCTAGGTGTCCCTGGGGGTGCCCTGGCTGTCCCCTAGGTGTCACTGGGGGTGCCCTGGCTGTCCCTGGGGATGCCCTGGCTGTTCCTTAGGTGTCCCTGGGGGTGCCCTGGGTGTCCCTAGGGGGACCCTGGCTGTCCCCTAGGTGTCACTGGGGGTGCCCTGGCTGTCGTCTAGGTGTCCCTGGGGGTGCCCTGCGTGTCCCTGGGGTGCCCTGGCTGTCCCCTAGGTGTCCCTGGGGGTGCCCTGGCTGTCCTCTAGGTGTCCCTAGGGGTGCCCTGGGTGTCCCTGGGGATGCCCTGGCTGTCCCCTAGGTGTCCCTGGCGTTGCCCTGGCTGTCCCTAGGGTGCCCTGGCTGTGCCCTTGGTGTCCCTGGGGGTGCTCTGGCTGTCCCTCGGGTGCCCTGGCTGTCCCCTAGGTGTCCCTGGGGGTGCCCTGGCTGTCTCTGGAGTGCCCTGGCTGTCCCCTAGGTGTCCCTGGGTGTGCCCTGGGTGTCCCTGCAGTGCCCTGGCTGTCCCCTAAATGTCCCTGGGAGTGCCCTGGCTTTCCCCTCGGTGTCCCAGGGGGTGCCCTGCCTGTCCCCTAGGTGTCCCTGGGGGTGACCTGGCTGTCTTTAGGGTGCCCTGGCTGTCCCCTAGGTGTCCCTGGGTGTGCCCTGCCTGTCCCCTAGGTGTCGTTCGGGGTGCCCTGGGTGTCCCTAGGGTGCCCTGCCTGTCCCCTAGGTGTCCCTGGGGGTGCCCTGGGTGTCCCTGGGGTGCCCTGGCTGTCCCCTTGGTGTCCCTGGGGGTGCCCTGGGTGTCCCTGGGGTGCCCTGGCTGTCCCCTAGGGGTCTCTGGGGGTGCCCTGGCTGTCCCGTCAGTGTCCCTGGGGGTGCCCTGCCTGTTCCCTAGGTGTCCCTGGGGGTTCCCTGCCTGTCCCCTAGGTGTCCCTGGGGGTGCCCTGGGTGTCCCTGGAGTGCCCTGGCTGTCCCCTAAATGTCCCTGGGGGTGCCCTGGCTGTCCCCTAGGTGTCACTGAGGGTGTCCTGCCTTCCCCTAGGCCTCCCTGGGGGTGCCCTGGCTTTCCCCTCGGTGTCCCTGGGGGTGCTCTGCCTGTCCCTCGGGTGCCCTGGCTGTCCCCTAGGTGTCCCTGGGGGTGCCCTGGTGTCCCTCGGGGTGCCCTGGGTGTCCCCTAGGTGTCCCTGGGGGTGCCCTCGCTGTCCCCTAGGCGTCACTGGGGGTGCCCTGGCTGTCCTCTAGGTGTCCCTGGGGGTGCCCTGCGTGTCCCTGGGGTGCCCTGGCTGTCCCCTAGGTGTCCCTGGGGGTGCCCTGGTAGTCCCCTTCGTGTCCCTGGGGGTGCCCTGGGTGTCCCTGGGGGTGCCCTGGCGGTCCCTATGGTGCCCTGGCTGTCCCCTAGGTGTCCCTGGGGGTGCCCTGGATGTCCCTGAGGTGCCCTGGCTGTCTTCAAGGTGTCCCTGTGGGTGCCCAGAGTGTCCCTGGGAGTGCCCTGGCTGTCCCCTAGGTGTCCCTGGGGGTGCTCGGCCTGTCCCCTAGGGGTCTCTGGGGGTGCCCTGGCTGTCCCGTCAGTGTCCCTGGGGGTGCCCTGCCTGTCCCCTAGGTGTCCCTGGTGGTGCTCGGCCTGTCCCCTAGGTGTCCCTGGGGGTGCCCTGGGTGTCCCTGGAGTGCCCTGGCTGTCCCCTAAATGTCCCTGGGGGTGCCCTGGCTGTCCCCTAGGTGTCCCTGGGGGTGCCCTGCCTGTCCCCTAGGTGTTCCTGGGGGTGCCCTGGCTGTCTTTAGGGTGCCCTGGCTGTCCCCTAGGTGTCCCTGGGGGTGCCCTTGGCGTCCCTGGAGTGCCCTGGCTGTCCCCTAGTTGTCCCTGGGGGGGCCCTGGCTGTCCCCTAGGTGTCTCTGGGGGTGCCCTGGCTGTCCTCTAGGTGTCCCTGGGGGTGCCCTGGGTGTCCCTGGGGATGCCCTGTCTGTCCCCTAGGTGTCCCTGGCGTTGCCCTGGCTGTCCCTAGGGTGCCCTGGCTGTGCCCTTGGTGTCCCTGGGGGTGCTCTGGCTGTCCCCTAGGGTGCCCTGGCTGTCCCCTAGGTGTCCCTGGGGGTGCCCTGGCTGTCTCTGGAGTGCCCTGGCTGTCCCCTAGGTGTCCCTGGGGGTGCCCTGGCTGTCCCCTAGGTGTCCCTGGGGTTGCCCTGGCTGTGTTCTAGGTGTCCCTGGGGGTGCCCTGGCTGTCCCTAGGGTGCCCTGGAGGTCCCCTAGGTGTCCCTGTGGGTGCCCAGAGTGTCCCTGGGAGTGCCCTGGCTGTCCCCTAGGGGTCTCTGGGCGTGCCCTGGCTGTCCCGTCAGTGTCCCTGGGAATGCCCTGCCTGTCCCCTAGGTGTCCCTGGGGGTCCCCTTGGTGTCACTGGGGGTGCCCAGGGTGTTCCTTCGGTGTCCCTGGGGGTGCCCTCGCTGTCCCTGGGGGTGCCCTGGCTGTCCCCTTGGTGTCCCTTGGGGTGCCCTGGCTGTCCCTGGGGGTTCCCTGGCTGTCCCCTAGGTGTCCCTGGGGGGGCCCTGGCTGTCCCCTAGGTGTCCCTGGGGGTGCCCTGGCTGTCCCCTAGGTGTCCCTGGGGGGGCCCTGGCTGTCCCCTAGGTGTCCCTGGGGGGGCCCTGGCTGTCCCCTTGGTGTCCCTGGGGGTGCCCTGGGTGTCCCTGGGGGGGCCCTGGCTGTCCCCTAGGTTTCCCTGGGGGTGCCCTGGGTGTCCTTGGGGGGGCCCTGGCTGTCCCCTAGGTGTCCCTGCGGGTGCCATGGCTGTCCCCTAGGTGTCCCTGGGGGTGCCCTGGGTGTCCCTGGGAGTGCCCTGGCTCTCCCCTAGGTGTCCCTGGGGGTGCCCTGGGTGTCCCTGGGGGTGCCCTCGCTGTCCCTGGGGTGCCCTGGCTGTCCCCTAGGTGGCCCTGGGGGTGCCCTGGGTGTCCCTGGGGGTGCCCTGGAGGTCCCCTAGGTGTCCTTGGGGGTGCCCTGGCTGACCCTGGGGCGCCCTGGCTGTCCCGAAGGTGTCCCTGGGGTGCCCTTGCTGTCCCCTAGGTGTCCCTGGGGGTGCCCTGGCTGTCCCTAGGGTGCCCTGGCTGTCCCCTAGGTGTCCCTGGGTGTGCCCTGGGTGTCCCTGGGCCTGCACAGGGTGTCCCTGGGGTTCCCTGGCTGTCCCCTAGGTGTCCCGGGATGGGCCCTGGCTGTCCCCTAGGTGTCCCTGGGAATGTACAGGGTGTCCCTGGGGTTCCCTGGCTGTCCCCTAGGTGTCTCTGGGGGGGCCCTGGTGTCCCTGGGTTGCCCTGGCTGTCCCCTAGGTGTCCTTGCCTGGCTCGTATCCTCGACTCCGCCTCCGGCGCCATGGTGACTCCCCTCCCAGTCTGGACCATTGTGGCCTCACCCCCTCCCCTGGGGCCATCCGACCCATCCCAGTATAGACCAGTAAGGCACCGAGTGGCCACCATGGACCCCCACACGCCTGCCAGTTCATCCCAGTTCATCCCAGTCCACTCTTTGTCCATCCCAGGTTTCTCTGGTCACCCTCCCAGTGCTCTCAGTCCATCCCAGTCCCGCAGGTGTTGGTGCTTGGGGCTTGATGAGCTGGTGCCTGTCCGCAACGTGGAGCGGCTCAAACGGGACCTCAGGGTGAGGGGGGCGCGGATTTGGGGGGATCCTGGGGGTCCTGAGTTGTCGTGGAGGGGGTTTTTGGGTTGTGGGGGGTCCAGGGGGCGTCCTGGGGGCTGCTTTGGGTGCTTTGGGGGGTATTCGGGAGGTTTGGGCGGCCCATTTGAGGCATCAAAGAACCTGAGGAGGGTTTTGATAGCTCCTGGAGGTGGAGGCGGCCGTGGGGGTGAGCTGGCTGTCCCAGGGGGTTCCTGGCTGTCCCTCGATGTCCCTGGGGTGCCCTGGCTGTCACTTAGGTGTCCCTCGGGGTGCCCTGGCTGTCCCTAGGGTGCCCTGGCTGTCCCCTAGGTGTCCCTGGGGTGCCCTGACTGTCCCTAGGTGTCCCTGGGGGTACCCTGGCTGTCCCTGGAGGTGCCCTGCCTGTCCCCTAGGTGTCCCTGGGGGTGTCCTGCCTTGCCCTAGGTGTCCCTGGGGGTGCCCTGGCTGTCCCTGGGGTGCCCTGGCTGACCCCAAGGTGTCCCTTGGGGTGCCCAGAGTGTCCCTAGGAGGTGCCTGGCTGTCCCCTAGGGGTCTCTGGGGGTGCCCTGGCTGTCCCGTCAGTGTCCCTGGGGGTGCCCTGCCTGTCCCTTAGGTGTCCCTGGGTGTGCCCTGGCTGTCCCTAGGGTGCCCTGGCTGTGCCCTCGGTGTCTCTGGGGGTGCACTGGCTGTCCCTAGGGTGCCATGGCAGTCCCTAGGGTGCCCTGGCTGTCCCCTCAGTGTCCCTGGGTGTGCCCTGGGTGTCCCTGGGTAGCCCTGGCTGTCCCCTAGGTGTCCCTGGGGGGGCCCTGGCTGTCCCCTAGGTGTCCCTGGGGGGGGCCCTGGGTGTCCCTGGGGTGCCCGGGAGGTCCCCTACGTGTCCCTGGGGTACCCTGGGTGTCCCTGGGCTGCCCTGGGCTGCCCTGGCTGTCCTTGGGGTGCCCTGGCTGTCCTTGGTGTCCCAGAGGGTGCCCTGGCTAACCCGTAGGTGTCCCTGGGCTGCCCTGGCTGTCCCTAGGGTGCCCTGGCTGTGCCCTAGGTGTCCCTGGGGTGCCATGGCTGTCCCCTCGGTGTCCCTGGGGGTGCCCTGGCTCTCCCCTAGGGGTCCCTGAGGGTGCCCTGGGTGTCCCTGGCGTGCCCTGGCTGTCTCCTAGGTGTCCCTGGGGGTGCCCTGGCTGTCCCCTAGGCGTCCCTGGGGGTACCCTGGCTGTCCCCTAGGTGTCCCTGGGGGGGCCCTGGCTGTCCCCTAGGCGTCCCTGGGGGTGCCCTGGCTGTCCCTTGGGTGCCCTGGCTGTCCCCTAGGTGTCCCTGGGGGTGCCCTGGCTGTCCCCTAGATGTCTCTGCAGGTCGCCTAGGTGTCCCTGGGGGTGCCCTCGCTGTCCCTGGGGTGCCCTGGCTGTCCCCTAGGTGTCCCTGGTGGTGCCCTGGTGTCCCTCGGGGTGCCCTGGCTGTCCCCTAGGTGTCCCTGGGGGTGCCGTTGTTGTGCCTGGGGTGCTCTGTCTGTCCTCTAGGTGTCCCTGGGGTTGCCCTGGGTGTCCCTGGGGTGCTCTGGATGTCCCCTTGGTGTCCCTGGGGGTGCCCTGGCTGTCCCCTTGGTGTCCGTAGGGTGCCCTGTCTGTGCCCTTGGTGTCCCTTGGGGTGCCCTGGCTGTCCCCTTGGTGTCCCTAGGGTGCCCTGTCTGTGACCTTGGTGTGCCTGGGGTTCCCTGGCTGTCCCTAGGGTGCCCTGGCTGTGCCCTTGGTGTCCCTGGGGGTGCCCTGGCTGTCCCTAGGGTGCCCTGGCTGTCCCCTAGGTGTCCCTGGGGGTGCCATGGCTGTCCCCTCGTTGTCCCTGGGGGTACCCTGCGTGTCCCCTAGGTGTCCTTGGGGGTGCCCTGGCTGTCCCCTACGTGTCCCTGGGGTGCCCTGGCTGTCCCCTAGGTGTCCCTGAGGGGTGCCCTGGGTGTCCCTGGGGGTGCCCAGGCTGTCCCCTAGGTGTCCCTGTGAGTGCCCTGGCTGTCCTTGCGGTGCTCTGGCTGTCCCCTTGGTGTCCCTGGGGGTGCCCTGGGTGTCCCTGGGGTGCCCTGGGGGTTCCCTGCCTGTCCTCTTGGTGTCCCTGGGGGTGCCCTGGGTGTCCCTGGGGGTGCCCTGGCTGTCCCCTAGGTGTCCCTGGGGGTTCCCTGCCTGTCCTCTAGGTGTCCCTGGGGGTTCCCTGGGTGTCCCTGGAGTGCCCTGGCTGTCACCTAAATGTCCCTGGGGGTGCCCTGGGTGTCCCTGGAGTGCCCTAGGTGTCCCCTAAATGTCCCTGGGGGTGCCCTGGCTGTCCCCTAGGTGTCCCTTGGGGTGTCCTGCCTTCCCCTAGGTGTCCCTGGGGGTGCCCTGGCTTTCCCCTCGGTGTCCCTGGGGGTGCCCTGTCTGTCCCCTTGGTGTCCCAGGGGGTGCCCTGGGTGTCCCTGGCGTACCCTGGCTGTCCCCTAGGTGTCCCTGGGGGTGCCCTGGCTGTCCCCTTGGTGTCCCTGGGGTGCCCTGGCTGTCCCCTTGGTGTCCCTGGGAGAGCCCTGGGTGTCCCTGGGGTGCCTTGGGGGTGCCCTGCCTGTCCCCGAGGTGTCCCTGTGGGTGCCATGCCTGTCCCCTCGGTGTCCCTGAGGGTGCCCTGGCTGTCCCTGGCGTGCCCTGGCTGTCCCCTAGGTGTCCCTGGGGGTGCCCTGGCTGTCTCTGGGGTGCCCTGGCTGTCCCCTAGATGTCTCTGCAGGTCGCCTAGGTGTCCCTGGGGGTGCCCTCGCTGTCCCTGGGGTGCCCTGGCTGTCCCCTAGGTGTCCCTGGTGGTGCCCTGGTGTCCCTCGGGGTGCCCTGGCTGTCCCCTAGGTGTCCCTGGGGGTGCCGTTGTTGTGCCTGGGGTGCTCTGTCTGTCCTCTAGGTGTCCCTGGGGTTGCCCTGGGTGTCCCTGGGGTGCTCTGGATGTCCCCTTGGTGTCCCTGGGGGTGCCCTGGCTGTCCCCTCGGTGTCCCTGGGGGTGCCCTGCCTGTCCCCTAGGTGTCCCTGGGGGTGCCCTGGCTGTCCCCTTGGTGTCCCTAGGGTGCCCTGTCTGTGACCTTGGTGTGCCTGGGGTTCCCTGGCTGTCCCTAGGGTGCCCTGGCTGTGCCCTTGGTGTCCCTGGGGGTGCCCTGGCTGTCCCTAGGGTGCCCTGGCTGTCCCCTAGGTGTCCCTGGGGGTGCCATGGCTGTCCCCTCGTTGTCCCTGGGGGTACCCTGCGTGTCCCCTAGGTGTCCTTGGGGGTGCCCTGGCTGTCCCCTACGTGTCCCTGGGGTGCCCTGGCTGTCCCCTAGGTGTCCCTGAGGGGTGCCCTGGGTGTCCCTGGGGGTGCCCAGGCTGTCCCCTAGGTGTCCCTGTGAGTGCCCTGGCTGTCCTTGCGGTGCTCTGGCTGTCCCCTTGGTGTCCCTGGGGGTTCCCTGCCTGTCCTCTTGGTGTCCCTGGGGGTGCCCTGGGTGTCCCTGGGGGTGCCCTGGCTGTCCCCTAGGTGTCCCTGGGGGTTCCCTGCCTGTCCTCTAGGTGTCCCTGGGGGTTCCCTGGGTGTCCCTGGAGTGCCCTGGCTGTCACCTAAATGTCCCTGGGGGTGCCCTGGGTGTCCCTGGAGTGCCCTAGGTGTCCCCTAAATGTCCCTGGGGGTGCCCTGGCTGTCCCCTAGGTGTCCCTTGGGGTGTCCTGCCTTCCCCTAGGTGTCCCTGGGGGTGCCCTGGCTTTCCCCTCGGTGTCCCTGGGGGTGCCCTGTCTGTCCCCTTGGTGTCCCAGGGGGTGCCCTGGGTGTCCCTGGCGTACCCTGGCTGTCCCCTAGGTGTCCCTGGGGGTGCCCTGGCTGTCCCCTTGGTGTCCCTGGGGTGCCCTGGCTGTCCCCTTGGTGTCTCTGGGAGAGCCCTGGGTGTCCCTGGGGTGCCTTGGGGGTGCCCTGCCTGTCCCCTAGGTGTCCCTGGGGGTGCCATGCCTGTCCCCTAGGTGTCCCTGGGTGTGCCCTGGCTGTCCCTAGGGTGCCCTGGCTGTCCCCTAGGTGTCCCTGGGGGTGACCTGCCTGTCTCCTAGGTGTCCCTGGGGGTGCCCTGGCTGTCCCCAGGGTGCCCTGGCTGTGCCCTCAGTGTCTCTGGGGGTGCCGTGGCTGTCCCCTCGGTGTCCCTGGGGGTGCCCTGGCTGTCCCTAGTGTGCCGTGGCTGTCCCCTAGGTGTCCCTGGGGGTGCCCTGGGTGTGCCTGGGGTGCCCTGGCTGTCCCCTAGGTGTCCCTGGGGGTGACCTGGGTGTCCCTGGGGATGCCCTGGCTGTCCCCTAGGTGTCCTTGCCTGGCTCGTATCCTCGACTCCTCCTCCGGCGCCATGGTGACTCCCCTCCCAGTCTGGACCATTGTGGCCTCACCCCCTCCCCTGGGGCCATCCGACCCATCCCAGTATAGACCAGTAAGGCACCGAGTGGCCACCATGGACCCCCACACGCCTGCCAGTTCATCCCAGTTCATCCCAGTCCACTCTTTGTCCATCCCAGGTTTCTCTGGTCACCCTCCCAGTGCTCTCAGTCCATCCCAGTCCCGCAGGTGTTGGTGCTTGGGGCTTGATGAGCTGGTGCCTGTCCGCAACGTGGAGCGGCTCAAACGGGACCTCAGGGTGAGGGGGGCGCGGATTTGGGGGGATCCTGGGGGTCCTGAGTTGTCGTGGAGGGGGTTTTTGGGTTGTGGGGGGTCCAGGGGGCATCCTGGGGGCTGCTTTGGGTGCTTTGGGGGGTATTCGGGAGGTTTGGGCGGCCCATTTGAGGCATCAAAGAACCTGAGGAGGGTTTTGATAGCTCCTGGAGGTGGAGGCGGCCGTGGGGGTGAGCTGGCTGTCCCAGGGGGTTCCTGGCTGTCCCTCGATGTCCCTGGGGTGCCCTGGCTGTCACTTAGGTGTCCCTCGGGGTGCCCTGGCTGTCCCTAGGGTGCCCTGGCTGTCCCCTAGGTGTCCCTGGGGGTGTCCTGCCTGTCCTTTGGTGTCCCTGGGGGTGCCCTGGCTGTCCCCTCCGTGTCCCTGGGGGTGCCCTGGGTGTCCCTGGGGTGCCCTGGCTGACCCCAAGGTGTCCCTTGGGGTGCCCAGAGTGTCCCTAGGAGGTCCCTGGCTGTCCCCTAGGGGTCTCTGGGGGTGCCCTGGCTGTCCCGTCAGTGTCCCTGGGGGTGCCCTGCCTGTCCCTTAGGTGTCCCTGCGTGTGCCCTGGCTGTCCCTAGGGTGCCCTGGCTGTGCCCTCGGTGTCTCTGGGGGTGCCCTGGCTGTCCCTAGGGTGCCATGGCAGTTCCTAGGGTGCCCTGGCTGTCCCCTCGGTGTCCCTGGGGGTGCCCTGGGTGTCCCTGGGTAGCCCTGGCTGTCCCCTAGGTGTCCCTGGGGGGGCCCTGGCTGTCCCCTAGGTGTCCCTGGGGGGGCCCTGGGTGTCCCTAGGGTGCCCTGGCTGTCCCCTAGGTGTCCCTGGGGGTGCCATGGCTGTCCCCTCGTTGTCCCTGGGGGTACCCTGCGTGTCCCCTAGGTGTCCTTGGGGGTGCCCTGGCTGTCCCCTACGTGTCCCTGGGGTGCCCTGGCTGTCCCCTAGGTGTCCCTGAGGGGTGCCCTGGGTGTCCCTGGGGGTGCCCAGGCTGTCCCCTAGGTGTCCCTGTGAGTGCCCTGGCTGTCCTTGCGGTGCTCTGGCTGTCCCCTTGGTGTCCCTGGGGGTGCCCTGGGTGTCCCTGGGGTGCCCTGGGGGTTCCCTGCCTGTCCTCTTGGTGTCCCTGGGGGTGCCCTGGGTGTCCCTGGGGGTGCCCTGGCTGTCCCCTAGGTGTCCCTGGGGGTTCCCTGCCTGTCCTCTAGGTGTCCCTGGGGGTTCCCTGGGTGTCCCTGGAGTGCCCTGGCTGTCACCTAAATGTCCCTGGGGGTGCCCTGGGTGTCCCTGGAGTGCCCTAGGTGTCCCCTAAATAGCCCTGGGGGTGCCCTGGCTGTCCCGTAGGTGTCCCTGGGGGTTCCCTGTCTGTCCCCTTGGTGTCCCAGGGGGTGCCCTGGGTGTCCCTGGCGTACCCTGGCTGTCCCCTAGGTGTCCCTGGGGGTGCCATGCCTGTCCCCTAGGTGTCCCTGGGTGTGCCCTGGCTGTCCCTAGGGTGCCCTGGCTGTCCCCTAGGTGTCCCTGTGGGTGACCTGCCTGTCCCCTAGGTGTCCCTGGGGGTGCCCTAGCTGTCCCCAGGGTGCCCTGGCTGTGCCCTCGGTGTCTCTGGGGGTGCCGTGGCTGTCCCCTCGGTGTCCCTGGGGGTGCCCTGGCTGTCCCTAGTGTGCCGTGGCTGTCCCCTAGGTGTCCCTGGGGGTGCCCTGGGTGTACCTGGGGTGCCCTGACTGTCTCCTAGGTGTCCCTGGGGGTGCCCTGGCTGTTCTCTAGGTGTCCCTGGGGGTGCCCTGGGTGTCCCTGGGGTGCCCTGGCTGTCCCCTAGGCGTCCCTGGGGGTGCCCTGCTTTCCCCTACGTGTCCCTGGGGGTGCCATGCCTGTCCCCTAGGTGTCCCTGGGGGTGCCCTGCCTGTCCCCAGGGTGCCCTGGCTGTGCCCTCGGTGTCTCTGGGGGTGCCCTGGCTGTCCCTAGGGTTCCCTGCCTGTACCCTCGGTGTCCCTGGGGGTGCCATGGCTGTCCCTAGGGTGACCTGTCTGTCCCCTAGGGGTCTCTGGGGGTGCCCTGCCTGTCCCCTAGGTGTCCCTGGGGGTGCCCTGGATGTCCCTGGGGGTGCCCTGGCTGTCCCCTAGGTGTCCCTGAGGGCGCCCAGGGTGTCCCTGGTGTGCCCTGGCTGTCCCCTACGCGTCCCTGGGGGTGCCCTGGGTGACCCTGGGGGTGCACTTGCTGTCCCCTAGGTGTCCCTGGGGGTGCCCTGGGTGTCCCTGGGGTGCCCTGGCTGTCCCCTAGGTGTTCCTTGGGGTGCCCTGGCTGTCCCATAGGTGTCCCTGTGAGTGCTCTGGCTGTCCTTGCGGTGCTCTGGCTGTCCCCTTGGTGTCCCTGGGGGTGCCCTGGGTGTACCTGGGGTGTCCTGGGGGTTCCCTGCCTGTCCCCTAGGTGTCCCTGGGGGTGCCCTGGCTGTCCCCTAGGTGTCCCTGGGGGTTCCCTGCCTGTCCTCTAGGTGTCCCTGGGGGTTCCCTGGGTGTCCCTGGAGTGCCCTGGCTGTCACCTAAATGTCCCTGGGGGTGCCCTGGGAATCCCTGGAGTGCCCTAGGTGTCCCCTAAATGTCCCTGGGGGTGCCCTGGCTGTCCCGTAGGTGTCCCTTGGGGTGTCCTGCCTTCCCCTAGGTGTCCCTGGGGGTGCCCTGGCTTTCCCCTCGGTGTCCTTGGGGGTGCCCTGTCTGTCCCCTTGGTGTCCCAGGGGGTGCCCTGGGTGTCCCTGGCGTGCCCTGGCTGTCCCCTAGGTGTCCCTGGGGGTGCCCTGGCTGTCCCCTTGGTGTCCCTGGGGTGCCCTGGCTGTCCCCTTGGTGTCCCTGGGAGAGCCCTGGGTGTCCCTGGGGTGCCTTGGGGGTGCCCTGCCTGTCCCCTAGGTGTCCCTGGGGGTGCCATGCCTGTCCCCTTGGTGTCCCTGGGTGTGCCCTGGCTGTCCCCAGGGTGCCCTAGCTGTGTCCTCGGTGTCTCTGGGGGTGCCGTGGCTGTCCCCTAGGTGTCCCTGGGGGTGCCCTGGGTGTGCCTGGGGTGCCCTGGCTGTCCCCTAGGTGTCCCTGGGGGTGACCTGGGTGTCCCTGGGGATGCCCTGGCTGTCCCCTAGGTGTCCCTGAGGGTGCCCTGGCTGTCCCCTAGGTGTCCCTGGGGGTGCCCTGGGTGTCCCTGGAGTGCCCTGGCTGTCCCCTAAATGTCCCTGGGAGTGCCCTGGCTTTCCCCTCGGTGTCCCTGGGGGTGCCCTGCCTGTCCCCTAGGTGTCGTTCGGGGTGCCCTGGGTGTCCCTGGGGGTGCCCTGCCTGTCCCCTTCGTGTCCCTGGGGGTGCCCTGGGTGTCCCTGGGGTGCCCTGTCTGTCCCCTTGGTGTCCCTGGGAGTGCCCTGGGTGTCCCTGGGGTGCCCTGGCTGTCCCCTAGGGGTCTCTGGGAGTGCCCTGGCTGTCCCGTCAGTGTCCCTGGGGGTGCCCTGCCTGTCCCCTAGGTGTCCCTGGGGGTTCCCTGCCTGTCCCCTAGGTGTCCCTGGGGGTGCCCTGGGTGTCCCTGGAGTGCCCTGGCTGTTCCCTAAATGTCCCTGGGGGTGACCTGGCTGTCCCCTAGGTGTCACTGAGGGTGTCCTGCCTTCCCCTAGGCGTCCCTGGGGGTGCCCTGGCTTTCCCCTCGGTGTCCCTGGGGGTGCCCTGCCTGTCCCCTAGATGTCCCTGGGGGTGCCCTGAATGTCCCTGGGGGGGCGCTGGCTATCCCCTAGGTGTCCCTGGGGGGGCCCTGGCTGTCCATGGTGTGCCCTGGCTGTCCCCTTGGTGTCCCTGGGGGTGCCCTTCCTGTCCTCTAGGTGTCCCTGGGGGTTCCCTGGCTGTCCCTCGGGTTCCCTGGCTGTCCCCTAGGTGTCCCTGGGGCTGGCTAGGGTGTCCCTGGGGTTCCCTGGCTGTCCCCTAGGTGTCCCTGGGGGGGCCCTGGGTGTCCCTGGGGGTGCATAGGGTGTCAGTGGGGTTCCCTGGCTGTCCCGTACTTGTCCCTGGGGGTGCCCTGAGTGTCCCTGGGCTGCCCTGGCTGTCCCCTAGGTGTCCCTGGGGTGCCCGGGAGGTCCCCTACGTGTCCCCGGAGTACCCTGGGTGTCCCTGGGCTGCCCTGGGGTGCCCTGCCTGTCCCCTAGGTGTCCCTGGGCTGCCCTGGCTGTCCTTGGGGTGCCCTGGCTCTGCCCTAGGTGTCCCTGGGGCGCCATGGCTGTCCCCTCAGTGTCCCTGGGGGTGCCCTGGCTCTCCCCTAGGGGTCCCTGAGGGTACCCTGTGTGTCCCTGGGGTGCCCTGGCTGTCCCCTAGGTGTCCCTGGGGGGGCCCTGGCTGTCCCCTAGGCGTCCCTGGGGGTGCCCTGGCTGTCCCTGGGGGTGCCCTGGCTGTCCCTGAGGTGCCCTGGCTGTCTTCAAGGTGTCCCTGTGGGTGCCCAGAGTGTCCCTGGGAGTGCCCTGGCTGTCCCCTAGTGGTCTCTGGGGGTGCCCTGGCTGTCCCATCAGTGTCCCTGGGGGTGCCCTGCCTGTCCCCTAGGTGTCCCTGGGGGTGCCCGGCCTGTCCCCTAGGTGTCCCTGGGGGTGCCCTGGGTGTTCCTGGAGTGCCCTGGCTGTCCCCTAAATGTCCCTGGGGGTGCCCTGGCTGTCCCCTAGGTGTCCCTGGGGGTGTCCTGCCTTCCCCTAGGTGTCCCTGGGGGTGCCCTGGCTTTCCCCTCGGTGTCCCTGGGGGTGCCCTGCCTGTCCCCTAGGTGTCCCTGGGGGTGCCCTGGCTGTCTTTAGGGTGCCCTGGCTGTCCCCTAGGTGTCCCTGGGGGTGCCCTGGGTTTCCCTGGTGTGCCCTGGCTGTCCCCTAGTTGTCCCTGGGCGGGCCCTGGCTGTCCCCTAGGTGTCCCTGGGGGTGCCCTGCCTGTCCCTTAGGTGTCCCTGGGGATGCCCTGGCTGTCTTCTAGGTGTCGCTGGGGGTGCCCTGGGTGTCCCTGGGGATGCCCTGGCTGTCCCCTAGGTGTCCCTGGGGGTGCGCTGGGTGTCCCTAGGGTGCCCTGGCTGTGCCCTAGGGGTCCCTGGGGGTGCCCTGGCTGTCCCTAGGGTGCCCTGGCTGTCACCTAGGTGTCCCTTGGGGTGCGCTGGTGTCCCTCGGTGTGCCCTGGCTGTCCCCTAGGTGTCCCTGGGGGTGCCCTGGCTGTCCCTGGAGTGCCCTGGCTGTCCCCTAGGTGTCCCTGGGGGTGCCCTGGCTGTCCCTGTGAGTGCCCTGGCTGTCCTTGCGGTGCTCTGGCTGTCCCCTAGGTGTCCCTGGGGGTTCCCTGGGTGTCCCTGGGGTGCCGTGGGGCTTCCCTGACTGTCCCCTAGGTGTCCCTGGGGTGGCCCTGGCCATCCCCTAGGTGTCCCTGGGGGTTCCCTGCCTGTCCTCTTGGTGTCCCTGGGGGTGCCCTGGGTGTCCCTGGGGGTGCCCTGGCTGTCCCCTAGGTGTCCCTGGGGGTTCCCTGCCTGTCCTCTAGGTGTCCCTGGGGGTTCCCTGGGTGTCCCTGGAGTGCCCTGGCTGTCACCTAAATGTCCCTGGGGGTGCCCTGGGTGTCCCTGGAGTGCCCTAGGTGTCCCCTAAATGTCCCTGGGGGTGCCCTGGCTGTCCCCTAGGTGTCCCTTGGGGTGTCCTGCCTTCCCCTAGGTGTCCCTGGGGGTGCCCTGTCTGTCCCCTTGGTGTCCCAGGGGGTGCCCTGGGTGTCCCTGGCGTACCCTGGCTGTCCCCTAGGTGTCCCTGGGGGTGCCCTGGCTGTCCACTTGGTGTCCCTGGGGTGCCCTGGCTGTCCCCTTGGTGTCTCTGGGAGAGCCCTGGGTGTCCCTGGGGTGCCTTGGGGGTGCCCTGCCTGTCCCCTAGGTGTCCCTGGGGGTGCCATGCCTGTCCCCTAGGTGTCCCTGGGTGTGCCCTGGCTGTCCCTAGGGTGCCCTGGCTGTCCCCTAGGTGTCCCTGGGGGTGACCTGCCTGTCTCCTAGGTGTCCCTGGGGGTGCCCTGGCTGTCCCCAGGGTGCCCTGGCTGTGCCCTCAGTGTCTCTGGGGGTGCCGTGGCTGTCCCCTCGGTGTCCCTGGGGGTGCCCTGGCTGTCCCTAGTGTGCCGTGGCTGTCCCCTAGGTGTCCCTGGGGGTGCCCTGGGTGTGCCTGGGGTGCCCTGGCTGTCCCCTAGGTGTCCCTGGGGGTGACCTGGGTGTCCCTGGGGATGCCCTGGCTGTCCCCTAGGTGTCCTTGCCTGGCTCGTATCCTCGACCCTGCCTCCGGCGCCATGGTGACTCCCCTCCCAGTCTGGACCATTGTGGCCTCACCCCCTCCCCTGGGGCCATCCGACCCATCCCAGTATAGACCAGTAAGGCACCGAGTGGCCACCATGGACCCCCACACGCCTGCCAGTTCATCCCAGTTCATCCCAGTCCACTCTTTGTCCATCCCAGGTTTCTCTGGTCACCCTCCCAGTGCTCTCAGTCCGTCCCAGTCCCGCAGGTGTTGGTGCTTGGGGCTTGATGAGCTGGTGCCTGTCCGCAACGTGGAGCGGCTCAAACGGGACCTCAGGGTGAGGGGGGCGCGGATTTGGGGGGATCCTGGGGGTCCTGAGTTGTCGTGAAGGGGGTTTTTGGGTTGTGGGGGGTCCAGGGGGCGTCCTGGGGGCTGCTTTGGGTGCTTTGGGGGGTATTCGGGAGGTTTGGGCGGCCCATTTGAGGCATCAAAGAACCTGAGGAGGGTTTTGATAGCTCCTGGAGGTGGAGGCGGCCGTGGGGGT
This sequence comes from Chamaea fasciata, assembly GCF_029207755.1. Taxonomy (NCBI): domain Eukaryota; kingdom Metazoa; phylum Chordata; class Aves; order Passeriformes; family Sylviidae; genus Chamaea; species Chamaea fasciata. The sequence continues at coordinate 81,257 of NW_027094196.1, forward strand.
GAGCTGGCTGTCCCAGGGGGTTCCTGGCTGTCCCTCGATGTCCCTGGGGTGCCCTGGCTGTCACTTAGGTGTCCCTCGGGGTGCCCTGGCTGTCCCTAGGGTGCCCTGGCTGTCCCCTAGGTGTCCCTGGGGGTGTCCTGCCTGTCCTTTGGTGTCCCTGGGGGTGCCCTGGCTGTCCCCTCCGTGTCCCTGGGGGTGCCCTGGGTGTCCCTGGGGTGCCCTGGCTGACCCCAAGGTGTCCCTTGGGGTGCCCAGAGTGTCCCTAGGAGGTCCCTGGCTGTCCCCTAGGGGTCTCTGGGGGTGCCCTGGCTGTCCCGTCAGTGTCCCTGGGGGTGCCCTGCCTGTCCCTTAGGTGTCCCTGCGTGTGCCCTGGCTGTCCCTAGGGTGCCCTGGCTGTGCCCTCGGTGTCTCTGGGGGTGCCCTGGCTGTCCTTAGGGTGCCATGGCAGTCCCTAGGGTGCCCTGGCTGTCCCCTCGGTGTCCCTGGGGGTGCCCTGGGTGTCCCTGGGTAGCCCTGGCTGTCCCCTAGGTGTCCCTGGGGGGGCCCTGGCTGTCCCCTAGGTGTCCCTGGGGGGGCCCTGGGTGTCCCTAGGGTGCCCTGGCTGTCCCCTAGGTGTCCCTGGGGGTGCCATGGCTGTCCCCTCGTTGTCCCTGGGGGTACCCTGCGTGTCCCCTAGGTGTCCTTGGGGGTGCCCTGGCTGTCCCCTACGTGTCCCTGGGGTGCCCTGGCTGTCCCCTAGGTGTCCCTGAGGGGTGCCCTGGGTGTCCCTGGGGGTGCCCAGGCTGTCCCCTAGGTGTCCCTGTGAGTGCCCTGGCTGTCCTTGCGGTGCTCTGGCTGTCCCCTTGGTGTCCCTGGGGGTGCCCTGGGTGTCCCTGGGGTGCCCTGGGGGTTCCCTGCCTGTCCTCTTGGTGTCCCTGGGGGTGCCCTGGGTGTCCCTGGGGGTGCCCTGGCTGTCCCCTAGGTGTCCCTGGGGGTTCCCTGCCTGTCCTCTAGGTGTCCCTGGGGGTTCCCTGGGTGTCCCTGGAGTGCCCTGGCTGTCACCTAAATGTCCCTGGGGGTGCCCTGGGTGTCCCTGGAGTGCCCTAGGTGTCCCCTAAATAGCCCTGGGGGTGCCCTGGCTGTCCCGTAGGTGTCCCTGGGGGTTCCCTGTCTGTCCCCTTGGTGTCCCAGGGGGTGCCCTGGGTGTCCCTGGCGTACCCTGGCTGTCCCCTAGGTGTCCCTGGGGGTGCCATGCCTGTCCCCTAGGTGTCCCTGGGTGTGCCCTGGCTGTCCCTAGGGTGCCCTGGCTGTCCCCTAGGTGTCCCTGTGGGTGACCTGCCTGTCCCCTAGGTGTCCCTGGGGGTGCCCTAGCTGTCCCCAGGGTGCCCTGGCTGTGCCCTCGGTGTCTCTGGGGGTGCCGTGGCTGTCCCCTCGGTGTCCCTGGGGGTGCCCTGGCTGTCCCTAGTGTGCCGTGGCTGTCCCCTAGGTGTCCCTGGGGGTGCCCTGGGTGTACCTGGGGTGCCCTGACTGTCTCCTAGGTGTCCCTGGGGGTGCCCTGGCTGTTCTCTAGGTGTCCCTGGGGGTGCCCTGGGTGTCCCTGGGGTGCCCTGGCTGTCCCCTAGGCGTCCCTGGGGGTGCCCTGCTTTCCCCTACGTGTCCCTGGGGGTGCCATGCCTGTCCCCTAGGTGTCCCTGGGGGTGCCCTGCCTGTCCCCAGGGTGCCCTGGCTGTGCCCTCGGTGTCTCTGGGGGTGCCCTGGCTGTCCCTAGGGTTCCCTGCCTGTACCCTCGGTGTCCCTGGGGGTGCCATGGCTGTCCCTAGGGTGACCTGTCTGTCCCCTAGGGGTCTCTGGGGGTGCCCTGCCTGTCCCCTAGGTGTCCCTGGGGGTGCCCTGGATGTCCCTGGGGGTGCCCTGGCTGTCCCCTAGGTGTCCCTGAGGGCGCCCAGGGTGTCCCTGGTGTGCCCTGGCTGTCCCCTACGCGTCCCTGGGGGTGCCCTGGGTGACCCTGGGGGTGCACTTGCTGTCCCCTAGGTGTCCCTGGGGGTGCCCTGGGTGTCCCTGGGGTGCCCTGGCTGTCCCCTAGGTGTTCCTTGGGGTGCCCTGGCTGTCCCATAGGTGTCCCTGTGAGTGCTCTGGCTGTCCTTGCGGTGCTCTGGCTGTCCCCTTGGTGTCCCTGGGGGTGCCCTGGGTGTACCTGGGGTGTCCTGGGGGTTCCCTGCCTGTCCCCTAGGTGTCCCTGGGGGTGCCCTGGCTGTCCCCTAGGTGTCCCTGGGGGTTCCCTGCCTGTCCTCTAGGTGTCCCTGGGGGTTCCCTGGGTGTCCCTGGAGTGCCCTGGCTGTCACCTAAATGTCCCTGGGGGTGCCCTGGGTGTCCCTGGAGTGCCCTAGGTGTCCCCTAAATGTCCCTGGGGGTGCCCTGGCTGTCCCGTAGGTGTCCCTTGGGGTGTCCTGCCTTCCCCTAGGTGTCCCTGGGGGTGCCCTGCCTTTCCCCTCGGTGTCCCTGGGGGTGCCCTGTCTGTCCCCTTGGTGTCCCAGGGGGTGCCCTGGGTGTCCCTGGCGTGCCCTGGCTGTCCCCTAGGTGTCCCTGGGGGTGCCCTGGCTGTCCCCTTGGTGTCCCTGGGGTGCCCTGGCTGTCCCCTTGGTGTCCCTGGGAGAGCCCTGGGTGTCCCTGGGGTGCCTTGGGGGTGCCCTGCCTGTCCCCTAGGTGTCCCTGGGGGTGCCATGCCTGTCCCCTAGGTGTCCCTGGGTGTGCCCTGGCTGTCCCCAGGGTGCCCTAGCTGTGTCCTCGGTGTCTCTGGGGGTGCCGTGGCTGTCCCCTAGGTGTCCCTGGGGGTGCCCTGGGTGTGCCTGGGGTGCCCTGGCTGTCCCCTAGGTGTCCCTGGGGGTGACCTGGGTGTCCCTGGGGATGCCCTGGCTGTCCCCTAGGTGTCCCTGAGGGTGCCCTGGCTGTCCCCTAGGTGTCCCTGGGGGTGCCCTGGGTGTCCCTGGAGTGCCCTGGCTGTCCCCTAAATGTCCCTGGGAGTGCCCTGGCTTTCCCCTCGGTGTCCCTGGGGGTGCCCTGCCTGTCCCCTAGGTGTCGTTCGGGGTGCCCTGGGTGTCCCTGGGGGTGCCCTGCCTGTCCCCTGCGTGTCCCTGGGGGTGCCCTGGGTGTCCCTGGGGTGCCCTGTCTGTCCCCTTGGTGTCCCTGGGAGTGCCCTGGGTGTCCCTGGGGGTGCACAGGGTGTCAGTGGGGTTCCCTGGCTGTCCCGTACTTGTCCCTGGGGGTGCCCTGAGTGTCCCTGGGCTGCCCAGGCTGTCCCCTAGGTGTCCCTGGGGTGCCCGGGAGGTCCCCTACGTGTCCCTGGAGTACCCTGGGTGTCCCTGGGCTGCCCTGGGGTGCCCTGCCTGTCCCCTAGGTGTCCCTGGGCTGCCCTGGCTGTCCTTGGGGTGCCCTGGCTCTGCCCTAGGTGTCCCTGGGGCGCCATGGCTGTCCCCTCAGTGTCCCTGGGGGTGCCCTGGCTCTCCCCTAGGGGTCCCTGAGGGTACCCTGTGTGTCCCTGGCGTGCCCTGGCTGTCTCCTAGGTGTCCCTGGGGGTGCCCTGGCTGTTCTCTAGGTGTCCTTGGGGGTGCCCTGGGTGTCCCTGGGGTGCCCTGGCTGTCCCCTAGGCGTCCCTGGGGGTGCCCTATCTGTCCCTGGGGTGCCCTGGCTGTCCCCTAGGTGTCCCTGGGGGTGCCCTGGCTGTCCCTGGGGGTGCCCTGGCTGTCCCTGAGGTGCCCTGGCTGTCTTCAAGGTGTCCCTGTGGGTGCCCAGAGTGTCCCTGGGAGTGCCCTGGCTGTCCCCTAGGGGTCTCTGGGGGTGCCCTGGCTGTCCCATCAGTGTCCCTGGGGGTGCCCTGCCTGTCCCCTAGGTGTCCCTGGGGGTGCCCGGCCTGTCCCCTAGGTGTCCCTGGGGGTGCCCTGGGTGTTCCTGGAGTGCCCTGGCTGTCCCCTAAATGTCCCTGGGGGTGCCCTGGCTGTCCCCTAGGTGTCCCTGGGGGTGCCCTGGCTTTCCCCTCGGTGTCCCTGGGGGTGCCCTGTCTGTCCCCTTGGTGTCCCAGGGGGTGCCCTGGGTGTCCCTGGCGTGCCCTGGCTGTCCCCTAGGTGTCCCTGGGGGTGCCCTGGCTGTCCCCTTGGTGTCCCTGGGGTGCCCTGGCTGTCCCCTTGGTGTCCCTGGGAGAGCCCTGGGTGTCCCTGGGGTGCCTTGGGGGTGCCCTGCCTGTCCCCTAGGTGTCCCTGGGGGTGCCATGCCTGTCCCCTAGGTGTCCCTGGGTGTGCCCTGGCTGTCCCTAGGGTGCCCTGGCTGTCCCCTAGGTGGCCCTGGGGGTGACCTGCCTGTCCCCTAGGTGTCCCTGGGGGTGCCCTGGCTGTCGCCAGGGTGCCCTGGCTGTGCCCTCGGTGTCTCTGGGGGTGCCGTGGCTGTCCCCTCGGTGTCCCTGGGGGTGCCCTGGCTGTCCCTAGTGTGCCGTGGCTGTCCCCTAGGTGTCCCAGGGGGGGCCCTGGGTGTGCCTGGGGTGCCCTGGCTGTCCCCTAGGTGTCCCTGGGGGTGCCCTGGGTGTCCCTGGGGATGCCCTGGCTGTCCCCTAGGTGTCCCTGGGGGTGCGCTGGGTGTCCCTAGGGTGCCCTGCCTGTGCCCTAGGGGTCCCTGGGGGTGCCCTGGCTGTCCCTAGGGTGCCCTGGCTGTCACCTAGGTGTCCCTTGGGGTGCGCTGGTGTCCCTCGGGGTGCCCTGGCTGTCCCCTAGGTGTCCCTGGGGGTGCCCTGGCTGTCCCTGGAGTGCCCTGGCTGTCCCCTAGGTGTCCCTGTGAGTGCCCTGGCTGTCCTTGCGTTGCTCTGGCTGTCCCCTTGGTGTCCCTGAGGGTGCCCTGGGTGTGCCTGGGGTGCCCTGGCTGTCCCCTAGGTGTCCCTGGGGGTGACCTGGGTGTCCCTGGGGATGCCCTGGCTGTCCCCTAGGTGTCCCTGGGGGTGCCCTGGCTGTCCCCTAGGTGTCCCTGGGGGTGCCCTGGGTGTCCCTGGGGTGCCCTGGCTGTCCCCTAAATGTCCCTGGGAGTGCCCTGGCTTTCCCCTCGGTGTCCCTGGGGGTGCCCTGCCTGTCCCCTAGGTGTCCCTGGGGGTGACCTGGCTGTCTTTAGGGTGCCCTGGCTGTCCCCTAGGTGTCCCTGGGTGTGCCCTGCCTGTCCCCTAGGTGTCGTTCGGGGTGCCCTGGGTATCCCTGGGGGTGCCCTGCCTGTCCCCTAGGTGTCCCTGGGGGTGCCCTGGGTGTCCCTGGGGTGCCCTGGCTGTCCCCTTGGTGTCCCTGGGGGTGCCCTGGGTGTCCCTGGGGTCCCCTGGCTGTCCCCTAGGGGTCTCTGGGGGTGCCCTGGCTGTCCCCTTGGTGTCCCTGGGGGTGCCCTGCCTGTCCCCTAGGTGTCCCTGGGGGTTCCCTTCCTGTCCCCTAGGTGTCCCTGGGGGTGCCCTGGGTGTCCCTGGAGTGCCCTGGCTGTTCCCTAAATGTCCCTGGGGGTGCCCTGGCTGTCCCCTAGTTGTCACTGAGGGTGTCCTGCCTTCCCCTAGGCGTCCCTGGGGGTGCCCTGGCTTTCCCCTCGGTGTCCCTGGGGGTGCCCTGCCTGTCCCCTAGATGTCCCTGGGGGTGCCCTGGGTGTCCCTGGGGGGGCGCTGGCTATCCCCTAGGTGTCCCTGGGCGGGCCCTGGCTGTCCCTGGTGTGCCCTGGCTGTCCCCTTGGTGTCCCTGGGGGAGCCCTGGCTGTCCCCTAGGTGTCCCTCGGGGTGCCCTTCCTGTCCTCTAGGTGTCCCTGGGGGTTCCCTGGCTGTCCCTCGGGTTCCCTGGCTGTCCCCTAGGTGTCCCTGGGGGTGGCTAGGGTGTCCCTGGGGTTCCCTGGCTGTCCCCTAGGTGTCCCTGGGGGGGCCCTGGGTGTCCCTGGTGGTGCACAGGGTGTCAGTGGGGTTCCCTGGCTGTCCCGTACTTGTCCCTGGGGTTCCCTGGCTGTCCCCTAGGTTTCCCTGGGAGTGCCCTGAGTGTCCCTGGGCTGCCCTGGCTGTCCCCTAGGTGTCCCTGGGGTGCCCGGGAGGTCCCCTACGTGTCCCTGGGGTACCCTGGGTGTCCCTGGGCTGCCCTGGGGTGCCCTGCCTGTTCCCTTAGGTGTCCCTGGGCTGCCCTGGCTGTCCTTGGGGTGCCCTGGCTGTCCCGTAGGTGTCCCTGGGGGTGCCCTCGCTGTCCCTGGGGTGCCCTGGCTGTCCCCTAGGTGGCCCTGGGGGTGCCCTGGGTGTCCCTGGGGGTGCCCGGGCTGTCCCCTAGGTGTCTTTGGGGGTGCCCTGGCTGTCCCTGGGGCGCCCTGGCTGTCCCCAAGGTGTCCCTGGGGTGCCCTGGCTGTCCCCTAGGTGTCCCTGGGGTGCCCTGGCTGACCCCAAGGTGTCCCTTGGGGTGCCCAGAGTGTCCCTAGGAGGTCCCTGGCTGTCCCCTAGGGGTCTCTGGGGGTGCCCTGGCTGTCCCGTCAGTGTCCCTGGGGGTGCCCTGCCTGTCCCTTAGGTGTCCCTGCGTGTGCCCTGGCTGTCCCTAGGGTGCCCTGGCTGTGCCCTCGGTGTCTCTGGGGGTGCCCTGGCTGTCCCTAGGGTGCCATGGCAGTCCCTAGGGTGCCCTGGCTGTCCCCTCGGTGTCCCTGGGGGTGCCCTGGGTGTCCCTGGGTAGCCCTGGCTGTCCCCTAGGTGTCCCTGGGGGGGCCCTGGCTGTCCCCTAGGTGTCCCTGGGGGGGCCCTGGGTGTCCCTAGGGTGCCCTGGCTGTCCCCTAGGTGTCCCTGGGGGTGCCATGGCTGTCCCCTCGTTGTCCCTGGGGGTACCCTGCGTGTCCCCTAGGTGTCCTTGGGGGTGCCCTGGCTGTCCCCTACGTGTCCCTGGGGTGCCCTGGCTGTCCCCTAGGTGTCCCTGAGGGGTGCCCTGGGTGTCCCTGGGGGTGCCCAGGCTGTCCCCTAGGTGTCCCTGTGAGTGCCCTGGCTGTCCTTGCGGTGCTCTGGCTGTCCCCTTGGTGTCCCTGGGGGTGCCCTGGGTGTCCCTGGGGTGCCCTGGGGGTTCCCTGCCTGTCCTCTTGGTGTCCCTGGGGGTGCCCTGGGTGTCCCTGGGGGTGCCCTGGCTGTCCCCTAGGTGTCCCTGGGGGTTCCCTGCCTGTCCTCTAGGTGTCCCTGGGGGTTCCCTGGGTGTCCCTGGAGTGCCCTGGCTGTCACCTAAATGTCCCTGGGGGTGCCCTGGGTGTCCCTGGAGTGCCCTAGGTGTCCCCTAAATAGCCCTGGGGGTGCCCTGGCTGTCCCGTAGGTGTCCCTGGGGGTTCCCTGTCTGTCCCCTTGGTGTCCCAGGGGGTGCCCTGGGTGTCCCTGGCGTACCCTGGCTGTCCCCTAGGTGTCCCTGGGGGTGCCATGCCTGTCCCCTAGGTGTCCCTGGGTGTGCCCTGGCTGTCCCTAGGGTGCCCTGGCTGTCCCCTAGGTGTCCCTGTGGGTGACCTGCCTGTCCCCTAGGTGTCCCTGGGGGTGCCCTAGCTGTCCCCAGGGTGCCCTGGCTGTGCCCTCGGTGTCTCTGGGGGTGCCGTGGCTTTCCCCTCGGTGTCCCTGGGGGTGCCCTGGCTGTCCCTAGTGTGCCGTGGCTGTCCCCTAGGTGTCCCTGGGGGTGCCCTGGGTGTACCTGGGGTGCCCTGACTGTCTCCTAGGTGTCCCTGGGGGTGCCCTGGCTGTTCTCTAGGTGTCCCTGGGGGTGCCCTGGGTGTCCCTGGGGTGCCCTGGCTGTCCCCTAGGCGTCCCTGGGGGTGCCCTGCTTTCCCCTACGTGTCCCTGGGGGTGCCATGCCTGTCCCCTAGGTGTCCCTGGGGGTGCCCTGCCTGTCCCCAGGGTGCCCTGGCTGTGCCCTCGGTGTCTCTGGGGGTGCCCTGGCTGTCCCTAGGGTTCCCTGCCTGTACCCTCGGTGTCCCTGGGGGTGCCATGGCTGTCCCTAGGGTGACCTGTCTGTCCCCTAGGGGTCTCTGGGGGTGCCCTTCCTGTCCCCTAGGTGTCCCTGGGGGTGCCCTGGATGTCCCTGGGGGTGCCCTGGCTGTCCCCTAGGTGTCCCTGAGGGCGCCCAGGGTGTCCCTGGTGTGCCCTGGCTGTCCCCTACGCGTCCCTGGGGGTGCCCTGGGTGACCCTGGGGGTGCACTTGCTGTCCCCTAGGTGTCCCTGGGGGTGCCCTGGGTGTCCCTGGGGTGCCCTGGCTGTCCCCTAGGTGTTCCTTGGGGTGCCCTGGCTGTCCCATAGGTGTCCCTGTGAGTGCTCTGGCTGTCCTTGCGGTGCTCTGGCTGTCCCCTTGGTGTCCCTGGGGGTGCCCTGGGTGTACCTGGGGTGTCCTGGGGGTTCCCTGCCTGTCCCCTAGGTGTCCCTGGGGGTGCCCTGGCTGTCCCCTAGGTGTCCCTGGGGGTTCCCTGCCTGTCCTCTAGGTGTCCCTGGGGGTTCCCTGGGTGTCCCTGGAGTGCCCTGGCTGTCACCTAAATGTCCCTGGGGGTGCCCTGGGTGTCCCTGGAGTGCCCTAGGTGTCCCCTAAATGTCCCTGGGGGTGCCCTGGCTGTCCCGTAGGTGTCCCTTGGGGTGTCCTGCCTTCCCCTAGGTGTCCCTGGGGGTGCCCTGCCTTTCCCCTCGGTGTCCCTGGGGGTGCCCTGTCTGTCCCCTTAGGTGTCCCAGGGGGTGCCCTGGGTGTCCCTGGCGTGCCCTGGCTGTCCCCTAGGTGTCCCTGGGGGTGCCCTGGCTGTCCCCTTGGTGTCCCTGGGGTGCCCTGGCTGTCCCCTTGGTGTCCCTGGGAGAGCCCTGGGTGTCCCTGGGGTGCCTTGGGGGTGCCCTGCCTGTCCCCTAGGTGTCCCTGGGGGTGCCATGCCTGTCCCCTAGGTGTCCCTGGGTGTGCCCTGGCTGTCCCCAGGGTGCCCTAGCTGTGTCCTCGGTGTCTCTGGGGGTGCCGTGGCTGTCCCCTAGGTGTCCCTGGGGGTGCCCTGGGTGTGCCTGGGGTGCCCTGGCTGTCCCCTAGGTGTCCCTGGGGGTGACCTGGGTGTCCCTGGGGATGCCCTGGCTGTCCCCTAGGTGTCCCTGAGGGTGCCCTGGCTGTCCCCTAGGTGTCCCTGGGGGTGCCCTGGGTGTCCCTGGAGTGCCCTGGCTGTCCCCTAAATGTCCCTGGGAGTGCCCTGGCTTTCCCCTCGGTGTCCCTGGGGGTGCCCTGCCTGTCCCCTAGGTGTCGTTCGGGGTGCCCTGGGTGTCCCTGGGGGTGCCCTGCCTGTCCCCTGCGTGTCCCTGGGGGTGCCCTGGGTGTCCCTGGGGTGCCCTGTCTGTCCCCTTGGTGTCCCTGGGAGTGCCCTGGGTGTCCCTGGGGGTGCACAGGGTGTCAGTGGGGTTCCCTGGCTGTCCCGTACTTGTCCCTGGGGGTGCCCTGAGTGTCCCTGGGCTGCCCAGGCTGTCCCCTAGGTGTCCCTGGGGTGCCCGGGAGGTCCCCTACGTGTCCCTGGAGTACCCTGGGTGTCCCTGGGCTGCCCTGGGGTGCCCTGCCTGTCCCCTAGGTGTCCCTGGGCTGCCCTGGCTGTCCTTGGGGTGCCCTGGCTCTGCCCTAGGTGTCCCTGGGGCGCCATGGCTGTCCCCTCAGTGTCCCTGGGGGTGCCCTGGCTCTCCCCTAGGGGTCCCTGAGGGTACCCTGTGTGTCCCTGGCGTGCCCTGGCTGTCTCCTAGGTGTCCCTGGGGGTGCCCTGGCTGTTCTCTAGGTGTCCTTGGGGGTGCCCTGGGTGTCCCTGGGGTGCCCTGGCTGTCCCCTAGGCGTCCCTGGGGGTGCCCTATCTGTCCCTGGGGTGCCCTGGCTGTCCCCTAGGTGTCCCTGGGGGTGCCCTGGCTGTCCCTGGGGGTGCCCTGGCTGTCCCTGAGGTGCCCTGGCTGTCTTCAAGGTGTCCCTGTGGGTGCCCAGAGTGTCCCTGGGAGTGCCCTGGCTGTCCCCTAGGGGTCTCTGGGGGTGCCCTGGCTGTCCCATCAGTGTACCTGGGGGTGCCCTGCCTGTCCCCTAGGTGTCCCTGGGGGTGCCCGGCCTGTCCCCTAGGTGTCCCTGGGGGTGCCCTGGGTGTTCCTGGAGTGCCCTGGCTGTCCCCTAAATGTCCCTGGGGGTGCCCTGGCTGTCCCCTAGGTGTCCCTGGGGGTGCCCTGGCTTTCCCCTCGGTGTCCCTGGGGGTGCCCTGTCTGTCCCCTTGGTGTCCCAGGGGGTGCCCTGGGTGTCCCTGGCGTGCCCTGGCTGTCCCCTAGGTGTCCCTGGGGGTGCCCTGGCTGTCCCCTTGGTGTCCCTGGGGTGCCCTGGCTGTCCCCTTGGTGTCCCTGGGAGAGCCCTGGGTGTCCCTGGGGTGCCTTGGGGGTGCCCTGCCTGTCCCCTAGGTGTCCCTGGGGGTGCCATGCCTGTCCCCTAGGTGTCCCTGGGTGTGCCCTGGCTGTCCCTAGGGTGCCCTGGCTGTCCCCTAGGTGGCCCTGGGGGTGACCTGCCTGTCCCCTAGGTGTCCCTGGGGGTGCCCTGGCTGTCCCCAGGGTGCCCTGGCTGTGCCCTCGGTGTCTCTGGGGGTGCCTTGGCTGTCCCCTCGGTGTCCCTGGGGTGCCCTGGCTGTCCCCTAAATGTCCCTGGGAGTGCCCTGGCTTTCCCCTCGGTGTCCCTGGGGGTGCCCTGCCTGTCCCCTAGGTGTCCCTGGGGGTGACCTGGCTGTCTTTAGGGTGCCCTGGCTGTCCCCTAGGTGTCCCTGGGTGTGCCCTGCCTGTCCCCTAGGTGTCGTTCGGGGTGCCCTGGGTATCCCTGGGGGTGCCCTGCCTGTCCCCTAGGTGTCCCTGGGGGTGCCCTGGGTGTCCCTGGGGTGCCCTGGCTGTCCCCTTGGTGTCCCTGGGGGTGCCCTGGGTGTCCCTGGGGTCCCCTGGCTGTCCCCTAGGGGTCTCTGGGGGTGCCCTGGCTGTCCCCTTGGTGTCCCTGGGGGTGCCCTGCCTGTCCCCTAGGTGTCCCTGGGGGTTCCCTTCCTGTCCCCTAGGTGTCCCTGGGGGTGCCCTGGGTGTCCCTGGAGTGCCCTGGCTATTCCCTAAATGTCCCTGGGGGTGCCCTGGCTGTCCCCTAGTTGTCACTGAGGGTGTCCTGCCTTCCCCTAGGCGTCCCTGGGGGTGCCCTGGCTTTCCCCTCGGTGTCCCTGGGGGTGCCCTGCCTGTCCCCTAGATGTCCCTGGGGGTGCCCTGGGTGTCCCTGGGCTGCCCTGGCTGTCCCCTAGGTGTCCCTGGGGTGCCCGGGAGGTCCCCTACGTGTCCCTGGGGTACCCTGGGTGTCCCTGGGCTGCCCTGGGGTGCCCTGCCTGTTCCCTTAGGTGTCCCTGGGCTGCCCTGGCTGTCCTTGGGGTGCCCTGGCTGTCCCGTAGGTGTCCCTGGGGGTGCCCTCGCTGTCCCTGGGGTGCCCTGGCTGTCCCCTAGGTGGCCCTGGGGGTGCCCTGGGTGTCCCTGGGGGTGCCCTGGCTGTCCCCTAGGTGTCTTTGGGGGTGCCCTGGCTGTCCCTGGGGCGCCCTGGCTGTCCCCAAGGTGTCCCTGGGGTGCCCTGGCTGTCCCCTAGGTGTCCCTGGGGGTGCCCTGGCTGTCCCTAGGGTGTCCTGGCTGTCCCCTAGGTGTCCCTGGGTGTGCCCTGGGTGTCCCTGGGCGTGCACAGGGTGTCCCTGGGGTTCCCTGGCTGTCCCCTAGGTGTCCCGGGATGTGCCCTGGCTGTCCCCTAGGTGTCCCTGGGAATGTACAGGGTGTCCCTGGGGTTCCCTGGCTGTCCCCTAGGTGTCTCTGGGGGGGCCCTGGTGTCCCTGGGTTGCCCTGGCTTTCCCCTAGGTGTCCTTGCCTGGCTCGTATCCTCGGCTCCGCCTCCGGCGCCATGGTGACTCCCCTCCCAGTCTGGACCATTGTGGCCTCACCCCCTCCTTTGGGGCCATCCGACCCATCCCAGTATAGACCAGTAAGGCACCGAGTGGCCACCATGGACCCCCACACGCCTGCCAGTTCATCCCAGTTCATCCCAGTCCACTCTTTGTCCATCCCAGGTTTCTCTGGTCACCCTCCCAGTGCTCTCAGTCCATCCCAGTCCCGCAGGTGTTGGTGCTTGGGGCTTGATGAGCTGGTGCCTGTCCGCAACGTGGAGCGGCTCAAACGGGACCTCAGGGTGAGGGGGGCGCGGATTTGGGGGGATCCTGGGGGTCCTGAGTTGTCGTGGAGGGGGTTTTTGGGTTGTGGGGTGTCCGGGGGGCGTCCTGGGGGCTGCTTTGGGTGCTTTGGGGGGTATTCGGGAGGTTTGGGCGGCCCATTTGAGGCATCAAATAACCTGAGGAGGGTTTTGATAGCTCCTGGAGGTGGAGGTGGCCGTGGGGGTGAGCTGGCTGTCCCAGGGGGTTCCTGGCTGTCCCTCGATGTCCCTGGGGTGCCCTGGCTGTCACTTAGGTGTCCCTCGGGGTGCCCTGGCTGTCCCTAGGGTGCCCTGGCTGTCCCCTAGGTGTCCCTGGGGTGCCCTGACTGTCCCTAGGTGTCCCTGGGGGTACCCTGGCTGTCCCTGGAGGTGCCCTGCCTGTCCCCTAGGTGTCCCTGGGGGTGTCCTGCCTTGCCCTAGGTGTCCCTGGGGGTGCCCTGGCTGTCCCCTCCGTGTCCCTGGGGGTGCCCTGGGTGTCCCTGGGGTGCCCTGGCTGACCCCAAGGTGTCCCTTGGGGTGCCCAGAGTGTCCCTAGGAGGTCCCTGGCTGTCCCCTAGGGGTCTCTGGGGGTGCCCTGGCTGTCCCGTCAGTGTCCCTGGGGGTGCCCTGCCTGTCCCTTAGGTGTCCCTGGGTGTGCCCTGGCTGTCCCTAGGGTGCCCTGGCTGTGCCCTCGGTGTCTCTGGGGGTGCCCTGGCTGTCCCTAGGGTGCCATGGCAGTCCCTAGGGTGCCCTGGCTGTCCTATCGGTGTCCCTGGGGGTGCCCTGGGTGTCCCTGGGTAGCCCTGCCTGTCCCCTAGGTGTCCCTGGGGGGGCCCTGGCTGTCCCCTAGGTGTCCCTGGGGGGGCCCTGGGTGTCCCTGGGGTGCCCGGGAGGTCCCCTACGTGTCCCTGGGGTACCCTGGGTGTCCCTGGGCTGCCCTGGGGTGCCCTGCCTGTCCCCTAGGTGTCCCTGGGCTGCCCTGGCTGTCCTTGGGGTGCCCTGGCTGTCCCGTAGGTGTCCCTGGGGTGCCATGGCTGTCCCCTCAGTGTCCCTGGGGGTGCCCTGGCTCTCCCCTAGGGGTCCCTGAGGGTGCCCTGGGTGTCCCTGGCGTGCCCTGGCTGTCTCCTAGGTGTCCCTGGGCGTGCCCTGGCTGTCCCCTAGGCGTCCCTGGGGGTGCCCTGGCTGTCCCCTAGGCGTCCCTGGGGGTACCCTGGCTGTCCCCTAGGTGTCCCTGGGGGGGCCCTGGCTGTCCCCTAGGCGTCTCTGGGGGTGCCCTGGCTGTCCCTGGGGTGCCCTTGCTGTCCCCTAGATGTCCCTGGAGGTCGCCTAGGTGTCCCTGGGGGTGCCCTCGCTGTCCCTGGGGTGCCCTGGCTGTCCCCTAGGTGTCCCTGGTGGTGCCCTGGTGTCCCTCGGGGTGCCCTGGCTGTCCCCTAGGTGTCCCTGGGGGTGCCGTTGGTGTGCCTGGGGTGCTCTGTCTGTCCTCTAGGTATCCCTGGGGTTGCCCTGGGTGTCCCTGGGGTGCTCTGGATGTCCCCTTGGTGTCCCTGGGGGTGCCCTGGCTGTCCCCTTGGTGTCCCTAGGGTGCCCTGTCTGTGCCCTTGGTGTCCCTGGGGGTGCCCTGGCTGTCCCGTTGGTGTCCCTAGGGTGCCCTGTCTGTGCCTTTGGTGTCCCTGGGGGTGCCCTGGCTGTCCCCTTGGTGTCCCTAGGGTGCCCTGGCTGTGCCCTTGGTGTCCCTGGGGGTGCCCTGGCTGTCCCTAGGGTGCCCTGGCTGTCCCCTAGGTGTCCCTGGGGGTGCCATGGCTGTCCCCTCGTTGTCCCTGGGGGTACCATGCGTGTCCCCTAGGTGTCCTTGGGGGTGCCCTGGCTGTCCCCTACGTGTCCCTGGGGTGCCCTGGCTGTCCCCTAGGTGTCCCTGAGGGGTGCCCTGGGTGTCCCTGGGGGTGCCCAGGCTGTCCCCTAGGTGTCCCTGTGAGTGCCCTGGCTGTCCTTGCGGTGCTCTGGCTGTCCCCTTGGTGTCCCTGGGGGTGCCCTGGGTTTCCCTGGGGTGCCCTGGGGGTTCCCTGCCTGTCCTCTTGGTGTCCCTGGGGGTGCCCTGGGTGTCCCTGGGGGTGCCCTGGCTGTCCCCTAGGTGTCCCTGGGGGTTCCCTGCCTGTCCTCTAGGTTTCCCTGGGGGTTCCCTGGGTGTCCCTGGAGTGCCCTGGCTGTCACCTAAATGTCCCTGGGGGTGCCCTGGGTGTCCCTGGAGTGCCCTAGCTGTCCCCTAAATGTCCCTGGGGGTGCCCTGGCTGTCCCCTAGGTGTCCCTTGGGGTGTCCTGCCTTCCCCTAGATGTCCCTGGGGGTGCCCTGGCTTTCCCCTCGGTGTCCCTGGGGGTGCCCTGTCTGTCCCCTTGGTGTCCCAGGGGGTGCCCTGGGTGTCCCTGGCGTACCCTGGCTGTCCCCTTGGTGTCCCTGGGGTGCCCTGGCTGTCCCCTTGGTGTCCCTGGGAGAGCCCTGGGTGTCCCTGGGGTGCCTTGGGGGTGCCCTGACTGTCCCCTAGGTGTCCCTGGGGTGCCCTGGCTGTCCCCTTGGTGTCCCTGGGAGAGCCCTGGGTGTCCCTGGGGTGCCTTGGGGGTGCCCTGCCTGTCCCCTAGGTGTCCCTGGGGGTGCCATGCCTGTCCCCTAGGTGTCCCTGGGTGTGCCCTGGCTGTCCCTAGGGTGCCCTGGCTGTCCCCTAGGTGTCCCTGGGGGTGACCTGCCTGTCCCCTAGGTGTCCCTGGGGGGGCCCTGGCTGTCCCCAGGGTGCCCTGGCTGTGCCCTCGGTGTCTCGGGGGTGCCCTGGCTGTCCCCTCGGTGTCCCTGGGGGTGCCCTGGCTGTCCCTAGTGTGCTGTGGCTGTCCCCTAGGTGTCCCTGGGGGTGCCCTGGGTGTGCCTGGGGTGCCCTGGCTGTCCCCTAGGTGTCCCTGGGGGGGCCCTGGGTGTCCCTGGGGTGCCCGGGAGGTCCCCTACGTGTCCCTGGGGTACCCTGGGTGTCCCTGGGCTGCCCTGGGGTGCCCTGCCTGTCCCCTAGGTGTCCCTGGGCTGCCCTGGCTGTCCTTGGGGTGCCCTGGCTGTCCCGTAGGTGTCCCTGGGGTGCCATGGCTGTCCCCTCAGTGTCCCTGGGGGTGCCCTGGCTCTCCCCTAGGGGTCCCTGAGGGTGCCCTGGGTGTCCCTGGCGTGCCCTGGCTGTCTCCTAGGTGTCCCTGGGCGTGCCCTGGCTGTCCCCTAGGCGTCCCTGGGGGTGCCCTGGCTGTCCCCTAGGCGTCCCTGGGGGTACACTGGCTGTCCCCTAGGTGTCCCTGGGGGGGCCCTGGCTGTCCCCTAGGCGTCCCTGGGGGTGCCCTTGCTGTCCCTGGGGTGCCCTTGCTGTCCCCTCGATGTCCCTGGAGGTCGCCTAGGTGTCCCTGGGGGTGCCCTCGCTGTCCCTGGAGTGCCCTGGCTGTCCCCTAGGTGTCCCTGGTGGTGCCCTGGTGTCCCTCGGGGTGCCCTGGCTGTCCCCTAGGTGTCCCTGGGGGTGCCGTTGGTGTGCCTGGGGTGCTCTGTCTGTCCTCTAGGTATCCCTGGGGTTGCCCTGGGTGTCCCTGGGGTGCTCTGGATGTCCCCTTGGTGTCCCTGGGGGTGCCCTGGCTGTCCCCTTGGTGTCCCTAGGGTGCCCTGTCTGTGCCCTTGGTGTCCCTGGGGGTGCCCTGGCTGTCCCCTTGGTGTCCCTAGGGTGCCCTGTCTGTGCCCTTGGTGTCCCTTGGGGTACCCTGGCTGTCCCCTTGGTGTCCCTAGGGTGCCCTGGCTGTGCCCTTGGTGTCCCTGGGGGTGCCCTGGCTGTCCCTAGGGTGCCCTGGCTGTCCCCTAGGTGTCCCTGGGGGTGCCATGGCTGTCCCCTCGTTGTCCCTGGGGGTACCATGCGTGTCCCCTAGGTGTCCTTGGGGGTGCCCTGGCTGTCCCCTACGTGTCCCTGGGGTGCCCTGGCTGTCCCCTAGGTGTCCCTGAGGGGTGCCCTGGGTGTCCCTGGGGGTGCCCAGGCTGTCCCCTAGGTGTCCCTGTGAGTGCCCTGGCTGTCCTTGCGGTGCTCTGGCTGTCCCCTTGGTGTCCCTGGGGGTGCCCTGGGTTTCCCTGGGGTGCCCTGGGGGTTCCCTGCCTGTCCTCTTGGTGTCCCTGGGGGTGCCCTGGGTGTCCCTGGGGGTGCCCTGGCTGTCCCCTAGGTGTCCCTGGGGGTTCCCTGCCTGTCCCCTAGATGTCCCTTGGGGTGTCCTGCCTTCCCCTAGATGTCCCTGGGGGTGCCCTGGCTTTCCCCTCGGTGTCCCTGGGGGTGCCCTGTCTGTCCCCTTGGTGTCCCAGGGGGTTCCCTGGGTGTCCCTGGCGTACCCTGGCTGTCCCCTTGGTGTCCCTGGGGTGCCCTGGCTGTCCCCTTGGTGTCCCTGGGAGAGCCCTGGGTGTCCCTGGGGTGCCTTGGGGGTGCCCTGCCTGTCCCCTAGGTGTCCCTGGGGGTGCCATGCCTGTCCCCTAGGTGTCCCTGGGTGTGCCCTGGCTGTCCCTAGGGTGCACTGGCTGTCCCCTAGGTGTCCCTGGGGGTGACCTGCCTGTCCCCTAGGTGTCCCTGGGGGTGCCCTGGCTGTCCCCAGGGTGCCCTGGCTGTGCCCTCGGTGTCTCGGGGGTGCCCTGGCTGTCCCCTCGGTGTCCCTGGGGGTGCCCTGGCTGTCCCTAGTGTGCCGTGGCTGTCCCCTAGGTGTCCCTGGGGGTGCCCTGGGTGTGCCTGGGGTGCCCTGGCTGTCCCCTAGGTGTCACTGGGGGTGACCTGGGTGTCCCTGGGGATGCACTGGCTGTCCCCTAGGTGTCCCTGGGGGTGCCCTGGCTGTCCCCTAGGTGTCCCTGGGGGTGCCCTGGGGGTCCCTGGAGTGCCCGGGCTGTCCCCTAAATGTCCCTGGGAGTGCCCTGGCTTTCCCCTCGGTGTCCCTGGGGGTGCCCTGCCTGTCCCCTAGGTGTCCCTGGGGGTGACCTGGCTGTCTTTAGGGTGCCCTGGCTGTCCCCTAGGTGTCCCTGGGTGTGCCCTGCCTGTCCCCTAGGTGTCGTTCGGGGTGCCCTGGGTGTCCCTGGGGGTGCCCTGCCTGTCCCCTAGGTGTCCCTGGGTGTCCCTAGGCTGCCCTGGCTGTCCCCTTGGTGTCCCTGTGGGTGCCCTGGGTGTCCCTGGGGTGCCCTGGCTGTCCCCTAGGGGTCTCTGGGGGTGCCCTGGCTGTCCCGTCAGTGTCCCTGGGGGTGCCCTGCCTGTCCCCTAGGTGTCCCTGGGGGTGCCCTGGCTGTCCCTAGGGTGCCCTGGCTGTGCCTTCGGTGTCCCTGGGGGTGACCTCGGTGTCCCTGGGGGTGCCCTGGCTGTCCCCTAGGTGTCCCTGGGGGAGCCCTGGGTGTGCCTGGGGTGCCCTGGCTGTCCCCTAGGTGTCCCTGGGGGGGCCCTGCCTGTCCCTGGGGTGCCCTGGCTGTCCCCTAGGTGGCCCTGGGGGTGCCCTGGGTGTGCCTGGGGGTGCCCTGGAGGTCCCCTAGGTGTCCATGTGGGTGCCCAGAGTGTCCCTGGGAGTGCCCTGGCTGTCCCCTAGGGGTCTCTGGGCGTGCCCTGACTGTCCCGTCAGTGTCCCTGGGAATACCCTGCCTGTCCCCTAGGTGTCCCTGGGGGTCCCCTTGGTGTCCCTGGGGGTGCCCAGGGTGTTCCTTCGGTGTCCCTGGGGGTGCCCTGGCTGTCCCTGGGGTGCTCTGGATGTCCCCTTGGTGTCCCTGGGGGTGCCCTGGCTGTCCCTAGCGTGCCCTGGCTGTGCCCTAGGGGTCCCTGGGGGTGCCCTGGCTTTCCCTAGGGTGCCCTGGCTGTCACCTAGGTGTCCCTTGGTGTGCGCTGGTGTCCCTCAGGGTGCCCTGGCTGTCCCCTAGGTGTCCCTGGGGGTGCCCTGGCTGTCCCCTAGGTGTCCCTGGGGGTGCCCTGGCTGTCCCCTAGGTGTCCCTGGGGGTGCCCTGCCTCTCCCCTAGGCGTCCCTGGGGGTGCCCTGGCTGTCCCCTAGGTTTCCCTGGGGGTGCCCTGGGTGTCCCTGGGGGTGCCCTGGCTGTCCCCTAGATGTCCCTGGGGGTGCCCTGGGTGTCCCTGGGGGTGCCCTCGCTGTCCCTGGGGTGCCCTGGCTGTCCCCTAGGTGGCCCTGGGGGTGCCCTGGGTGTCCCTGGGGGTGCCCTGGAGGTCCCCTAGGTGTCCTTGGGGGTGCCCTGGCTGTCCCTGGGGCGCCCTGGCTGTCCCGAAGGTGTCCCTCGGGTGCCCTGGCTGTGCCCTCGGTGTCCCTGGGGGTGCCCTGGCTGTCCCTAGGGTGCCCTGGCTGTCCCCTAGGTGTCCCTGGGTGTGCCCTGGGTGTCCCTGGGCGTGCACAGGGTGTCCCTGGGGTTCCCTGGCTGTCCCCTAGGTGTCCCGGGATGGGCCCTGGCTGTCCCCTAGGTGTCCCTGGGGGTGCACAGGGTGTCCCTGGGGTTCCCTGGCTGTCCCCTAGGTGTCTCTGGGGGGGCCCTGGTGTCCCTGGGTTGCCCTGGCTGTCCCCTAGGTGTCCTTGCCTGGCTCGTATCCTCGACTCCGCCTCCGGCGCCATGGTGACTCCCCTCCCAGTCTGGACCATTGTGGCCTCACCCCCTCCCCTGGGGCCATCCGACCCATCCCAGTATAGACCAGTAAGGCACCGAGTGGCCACCATGGACCCCCACACGCCTGCCCGTTCATCCCAGTTCATCCCAGTCCACTCTTTGTCCATCCCAGGTTTCTCTGGTCACCCTCCCAGTGCTCTCAGTCCATCCCAGTCCCGCAGGTGTTGGTGCTTGGGGCTTGATGAGCTGGTGCCTGTCCGCAACGTGGAGCGGCTCAAACGGGACCTCAGGGTGAGGGGGGCGCGGATTTGGGGGGATCCTGGGGGTCCTGAGTTGTCGTGGAGGGGGTTTTTGGGTTGTGGGGGGTCTGGGGGGCGTCCTGGGGGCTGCTTTGGGTGCTTTGGGGGGTATTCGGGAGGTTTGGGCGGCCCATTTGAGGCATCAAAGAACCTGAGGAGGGTTTTGATAGCTCCTGGAGGTGGAGGCGGCCGTGGGAGTGAGCTGGCTGTCCCAGGGGGTTCCTGGCTGTCCCTCGATGTCCCTGGGGTGCCCTGGCTGTCACTTAGGTGTCCCTCGGGGTGCCCTGGCTGTCCCTAGGGTGCCCTGGCTGTCCCCTAGGTGTCCCTGGGGTGCCCTGACTGTCCCTAGGTGTCCCTGGGGGTACCCTGGCTGTCCCTGGAGGTGCCCTGCCTGTCCCCTAGGTGTCCCTGGGGGTGTCCTGCCTTGCCCTAGGTGTCCCTGGGGGTGCCCTGGCTGTCCCCTCCGTGTCCCTGGGGGTGCCCTGGGTGTCCCTGGGGTGCCCTGGCTGACCCCAAGGTGTCCCTTGGGGTGCCCAGAGTGTCCCTAGGAGGTCCCTGGCTGTCCCCTAGGGGTCTCTGGGGGTGCCCTGGCTGTCCCGTCAGTGTCCCTGGGGGTGCCCTGCCTGTCCCTTAGGTGTCCCTAGGTGTGCCCTGGCTGTCCCTAGGGTGCCCTGGCTGTGCCCTCGGTGTCTCTGGGGGTGCCCTGGCTGTCCCTAGGGTGCCATGGCTGTCCCTAGGGTGCCCTGGCTGTCCCCTCGGTGTCCCTGGGGGTGCCCTGGGTGTCCCTGGGTAGCCCTGGCTGTCCCCTAGGTGTCCCTGGGGGGGACCTGGGTGTCCCTGGGGTGCCCGGGAGGTCCCCTACGTGTCCCTGGGGTACCCTGGGTGTCCCTGGGCTGCCCTGGGGTGCCCTGCCTGTCCCCTAGGTGTCCCTGAGCTGCCCTGGCTGTCCTTGGGGTGCCCTGGCTCTCCTTGGTGTCCCAGAGAGTGCCCTGGCTGTCCCGTAGGTGTCCCTGGGCTGCCCTGGCTGTCCCTAGGGTGCCCTGGCTGTGCCCTAGTTGTCCCTGGGGTGCCATGGCTGTCCCCTCAGTGTCCCTGGGGGTGCCCTGGCTCTCCCCTAGGGGTCCCTGAGGGTGCCCTGGGTGTCCCTGGCGTGCCCTGGCTGTCCCCTAGGTGTCCCTGGGGGTGCCCTGGGTGTCCCTGGGGTGCCCTGGCTGTCCCCTAGGCGTCCCTGGGGGTGCCCTGGGTGTCCCTGGAGTGCACTCGCTGTCCCCTAAATGTCCCTGGGGGTGCCCTGGCTGTCCCCTAGGTGTCCCTGGGGGTGTCCTGCCTTCCCCTAGGTGTCCCTGGGGGTGCCCTGGCTTTCCCCTCGGTGTCCCTGGGGGTGCCCTGCCTGTCCCCTAGGTGTCCCTGGGGGTGCCCTGGCTGTCTTTAGGGTGCCCTGCCTGTCCCCTAGGTGTCCCTGGGGGTGCCCTGGGTTTCCCTGGAGTGCCCTGGCTGTCCCCTAGTTGTCCCTGGGGGAACCCTGGCTGTCCCCTAGGTGTCCCTGGGGGTGCCCTGCCTGTCCCCTAGGTGTCCCTGGGGATGCCCTGGCTGTCCTCTAGGTGTCCCTGGGGGTGCCCTGGGTGTCCCTGGGGATGCCCTGGCTGTCCCCTAGGTGTCCCTGGGGGTGCGCTGGCTGTCCCTCGGGTGCCCTGGCTGTCGCCTAGGTGTCCCTTGGAGTGCCCTGGTGTCCCTCGGGGTGCCCTGGGTGTCCCCTAGGTGTCCCTAGGGGTGCCCTGGCTGTCTCTGGAGTGCCCTGGCTGTCCCCTAGGTGTCCCTGGGGGTGCCCTGGCTGTCCCTGGAGTGCCCTGGCTGTCCTCTTGGTGTCCCTGGGGGTGCCCTGGCTGTCCCCTAGGTGTCCCTGGGGGTGCCCTGGCTGTCCCCTAGGTGTCCCTGGGGGTGCCCTGCCTGTCCCCTAGGTGTCCCTGGGGGTTCCCTGGCTGTCCCCTAGGTGTCCCTGGGGGTGCCCTGGGTGTCTTTGGGGGTGCCCTGGCTGTCCCCTAGGTGTCCCTGGGGGTGCCCTGGGTGTCCCTGGGGGTGCCCTGGAGGTCCCCTAGGTGTCCTTGGGGGTGCCCTGGCTGTCCCTGGGGTGCCTTGGCTGTCCCCAAGGTGTCCCTGGGGGTGCCCTGCCTGTTCTCTCGGTGTCCCTGGGGGTGCCCTGGCTGTGCCCTCGGTGTCCCTGGGGGTGCCCTGGCTGTCCCTAGGGTGCCCTGGCTGTCCCCTAGGTGTCCCTGGGTGTGCCCTGGGTGTCCCTGGGCGTGCCCAGGGTGTCCCTGGGGTTCCCTGGCTGTTCCCTAGGTGTCTCTGGGGGGGCCCTGGTGTCCCTGGGTTGCCCTGGCTGTCCCCTAGGTGTCCTTGCCTGGCTCGTATCCTCGACTCCGCCTCCGGCGCCATGGTGACTCCCCTCCCAGTCTGGACCATTGTGGCCTCACCCCCTCCCCTGGGGCCATCCGACCCATCCCAGTATAGACCAGTAAGGCACCGAGTGGCCACCATGGACCCCCACACGCCTGCCAGTTCATCCCAGTTCATCCCAGTCCACTCTTTGTCCATCCCAGGTTTCTCTGGTCACCCTCCCAGTGCTCTCAGTCCATCCCAGTCCCGCAGGTGTTGGTGCTTGGGGCTTGATGAGCTGGTGCCTGTCCGCAACGTGGAGCGGCTCAAACGGGACCTCAGGGTGAGGGGGGCGCGGATTTGGGGGGATCCTGGGGGTCCTGAGTTGTCGTGGAGGGGGTTTTTGGGTTGTGGGGGGTCTGGGGGGCGTCCTGGGGGCTGCTTTGGGTGCTTTGGGGGGTATTCGGGAGGTTTGGGCGGCCCATTTGAGGCATCAAAGAACCAGAGGAGGGTTTTGTTCGCTCCTGGAGGTGGAGGCGGCCGTGGGGGTGAGCTGGCTGTCCCAGGGGGTTCCTGGCTGTCCCTCGATGTCCCTGGGGTGCCCTGGCTGTCACTTAGGTGTCCCTCGGGGTGCCCTGGCTGTCCCTGGGGTGCCCTGACTGTCCCTAGGTGTCCCTGGGGGTGCCCTGGGTGTCCCTGGGGTGCCCTGGCTGTCCCGTCATTGTCCCTGGGGGTGCCCTGCCTGTCCCCTAGGTGTCCCTGTGGGTGCCCTGCCTGTCCCTATGGTGCCCTGGCTGTCCCCTACGTGTCCCTTGGGGTGCCCTGGCTGTCCCTAGGGTGCCCTGGCTGGGCCCTCAGTGTCTCTGGGGGTGCCCAAGGTGTCCCTGGGCATGCCCATGGTGTTCCTGGGGTTCCCTGGCTGTCCCCTAGGTGTCCCTGGGGGGGCCCTGGGTGTCCCCTAGGTGTCCCTGGAGGTGCCCTGGCTGTCTTTAGGGTGCCCTGGCTTTCCCTTTGGTGTCCCTGGGGGTGCCCTAGGTGTCCCTGGGGGTGCCCTGGCTGTCCCTGGAGTGCCCTGGCTGTCCCCTAGCTGTCCCTGGGGGGGCCATGGCTGTCCCCTAGGTGTCCCTGGGGGTGCCCTGCCTGTCCCCTAGGTGTCCCTGGGAGTGCCCTGGCTGTCCTCTAGGTGTCCCTGGGGGTGCCTTGGGTGTCCCTGGGGATGCCCTGGCTGTTCCCTAGGTGTCCCTGGGGGTGCCCTGAGTGTCCCTGGGGGGGCCCTGGCTGTGCCCTCGGTGTCCCTGGGGGTGCCCTGGCTGTCCCCTAGGTGTTACTGGGGGTGCCCTGGCTGTCCTCTAGGTGTCCCTGGGGGTGCCCTGGGTGTCCCTGGGGATGCCCTGGCTGTTCCCTAGGTGTCCCTGGGGATGCCCTGGGTGTCCCTAGGGGGGCCCTGGCTGTCCCCTAGGTGTCACTGGGGGTGCCCTGGCTGTCCTCTAGGTGTCCCTGGGGGTGCAATGCGTGTCCCTGGGGTGCCCTGGCTGTCCCCTAGGTGTCCCTGGGGGTGCCCTGGCAGTCTACTTCGTGTCCCTGGGGGTGCCCTGGGTGTCCCTGGGGGTGCCCTGTCGGTCCCTAGGGTGCCCTGGCTGTCCCCTAGGTGTCCCTGGGGGTGCCCTGGATGTCCCTGAGGTGCCCTGGCTGTCTTCAAGGTGTCCCTGTGGGTGCCCAGAGTGTCCCTGGGAGTGCCCTGGCTGTCCCCTAGGGGTCCCTGGGGGTGCCCTGGCTGTCCCGTCAGTGTCCCTGGGGGTGCCCTGCCTGTCCCCTAGGTGTCCCTGGGGGTGCTCGGCCTGTCCCCTAGGTGTTCCTGGGGGTGCCCTGGGTGTCCCTGGAGTGCCCTGGCTGTCCCCTAGTTGTCCCTGGGGGGGCCCTGGCTGTCCCCTAGGTGTCCCTGGGGGTGCCCTGCTTGTCCCCTAGGTGTCCCTGGGGGTGCCCTGGCTGTCCTCTAGGTGTCCCTGGGGGTGCCCTGGGTGTCCCTGGAGTGCCCTGGCTGTCCCCTAGTTGTCCCTGGGGGGGCCCTGGCTGTCCCCTAGTTGTCCCTGGGGGTGCCCTGGCTGTCCCCTAGGTGTCCCTGGGGGTGCCCTGGCTGTCCCTAGGGTGCCCTGGCTGTGCCTTCGGTGTCTCTAGGGGTGCCCTAGGTGTCCCTGGGGGTGACCTCGGTGTCTCTGGGGGTGCCCTGGCTGTCCCCTAGGTGTCCCTGTGGGAGCCCTGGGTGTGCCTGGGGTGCCCTGGCTGTCCCCTAGGTGTCCCTGGCGCGGCCCTGGCTGTCCCTGAGGTGCCCTGGCTGTCCCCTAGGTGGCCCTGGGGGTGCCCTGGGTGTCCCTGGGGGTGCCCTGGAGGTCCCCTAGGTGTCCCTGGGGGTGCCCTGGGTGTCCCTGGTGTGCCCTGGCTGTCCCCTAGGTGTCCCTGTGGGTGCCCAGAATGTCCCTGGGGTGCTCTGGATGTCCCCTTGGTGTCCCTGGGGGTTCCCTGGCTGTCCCTAGGGTGCCCTGGCTGTCACCTAGGTGTCCCTTGGGGTGCGCTGGTGTCCCTCGGGGTGCCCTGGCTGTCCCCTAGGTGTCCCTGGGGGTGCCCTGGCTGTCCTTGGAGTGCCCTGGCTGTCCCCTAGGTGTCCCTGGGGGTGCCCTGGCTGTCCCCTAGGTGTCCCTGGGGGTGCCCTGGCTGTCCCCTAGGTGTCCCTTGGGGGGCCCTGCCTCTCCCCTAGGTGTCCCTGGGGGTGCCCTGGCTGTCCCCTAGGTCTCCCTGGGGGTGCCCTGGGTGTCCCTGGGGGTGCCCTGGCTGTCCCCTAGGTGTCCCTGGGGGTGCCCTGGGTGTCCCTGGAGTGCCCTGGCTGTCCCCTAGTTGTCCCTGGGGGGGCCCTGGCTGTCCCCTAGGTGTCCCTGGGGGTGCCCTGCTTGTCCCCTAGGTGTCCCTGGGGGTGCCCTGGCTGTCCTCTAGGTGTCCCTGGGGGTGCCCTGGGTGTCCCTGGAGTGCCCTGGCTGTCCCCTAGTTGTCCCTGGGGGGGCCCTGGCTGTCCCCTAGTTGTCCCTGGGGGTGCCCTGGCTGTCCCCTAGGTGTCCCTGGGGGTGCCCTGGCTGTCCCTAGGGTGCCCTGGCTGTGCCTTCGGTGTCTCTAGGGGTGCCCTAGGTGTCCCTGGGGGTGACCTCGGTGTCTCTGGGGGTGCCCTGGCTGTCCCCTAGGTGTCCCTGGGGGAGCCCTGGGTGTGCCTGGGGTGCCCTGGCTGTCCCCTAGGTGTCCCTGGCGCGGCCCTGGCTGTCCCTGAGGTGCCCTGGCTGTCCCCTAGGTGGCCCTGGGGGTGCCCTGGGTGTCCCTGGGGGTGCCCTGGAGGTCCCCTAGGTGTCCCTGGGGGTGCCCTGGGTGTCCCTGGTGTGCCCTGGCTGTCCCCTAGGTGTCCCTGTGGGTGCCCAGAATGTCCCTGGGGTGCTCTGGATGTCCCCTTGGTGTCCCTGGGGGTTCCCTGGCTGTCCCTAGGGTGCCCTGGCTGTCACCTAGGTGTCCCTTGGGGTGCGCTGGTGTCCCTCGGGGTGCCCTGGCTGTCCCCTAGGTGTCCCTGGGGGTGCCCTGGCTGTCCTTGGAGTGCCCTGGCTGTCCCCTAGGTGTCCCTGGGGGTGCCCTGGCTGTCCCCTAGGTGTCCCTGGGGGTGCCCTGGCTGTCCCCTAGGTGTCCCTTGGGGGGCCCTGCCTCTCCCCTAGGTGTCCCTGGGGGTGCCCTGGCTGTCCCCTAGGTCTCCCTGGGGGTGCCCTGGGTGTCCCTGGGGGTGCCCTGGCTGTCCCCTAGGTGTCCCTGGGGGTGCCCTGGGTGTCCCTGGGGGTGCCCTCGCTGTCCCTGGGGTGCCCTGGATCTCCCCTAGGTGGCCCTGGGGGTGCCCTGGCTGTCCCTGGGGGTGCCCTGGAGGTCCCCTAGGTGTCCTTGGGGGTGCCCTGGCTGTCCCTGGGGTGCCCTGGCTGTCCCCAAGGTGTCCCTGGGGGTGCCCTGCCTGTCCTCTCGGTGTCCCTGGGGGTGCCCTGGCTGTGCCCTCGGTGTCC
The DNA here is from genome assembly GCF_029207755.1 of Chamaea fasciata. Taxonomy (NCBI): domain Eukaryota; kingdom Metazoa; phylum Chordata; class Aves; order Passeriformes; family Sylviidae; genus Chamaea; species Chamaea fasciata. The sequence continues at coordinate 106,785 of NW_027094196.1, forward strand.
CTGGGTGTGCCCTGGCTGTCCCTAGGGTGCCCTGGCTGTCCCCTAGGTGTCCCTGGGTGTGCCCTGGGTGTCCCTGGGCCTGCACAGGGTGTCCCTGAGGTTCCCTGGCTGTCCCCTAGGTGTCCCGGGATGGGCCCTGGCTGTCCCCTAGGTATCCCTGGGGGTGCACAGGGTGTCCCTGGGGATGCCCTGGCTGTCCCTTAGGTGACCCTGGCGTTGCCCTGGCTGTCCCTACGGTGCCCTGGCTGTGCCCTTGGTGTCCCTGGGGGTGCTCTGGCTGTCCCTCGGGTGCCCTGCCTGTCCCCTAGGTGTCCCTGGGGTGTCCTGGCTGTCTCTGGAGTGCCCTGGCTGTCCTCTAGGTGTCCCTGGGGGTGCCCTGGCTGTCCCCTAGGTGTCCCTGGGGTTGCCCTGGCTGTCTTCTAGGTGTCCCTGGGGGTACCCTGGCTGTCCCCTAGGTGTCCCTGGGGGTGCCCTGGCTGTCCCTAGGGTGCCCTGGCTGTGCCTTCGGTGTCTCTGGGGGTGCCCTAGGTGTCCCTGGGGGTGACCTCGGTGTCTCTGGGGGTGGCCTGGCTGTCCCCTAGGTGTCCCTGGGGGAGCCCTGGGTGTGCCTGGGGTGCCCTGGCTGTCCCCTAGGTGTCCCTGGGGGGGCCCTGGCTGTCCCTGGGGTGCCCTGGCTGTCCCCTAGGTGGCCCTGGGGGTGCCCTGGGTGTCCCTGGGGGTGCCCTGGAGGTCCCCTAGGTGTCCCTGTGGGTGCCCAGAATGTCCCTGGGAGTGCCCTGGCTGTCCCCTAGGGGTCTCTGGGGGTGCCCTGGCTGTCCCGTCAGTGTCCCTGGGAATGCCCTGCCTGTCCCCTAGGTGTCCCTGGGGGTCCCCTTGGTGTCCCTGGGGGTGCCCAGGGTGTTCCTTCGGTGTCCCTGGGGGTGCCCTGGCTGTCCCTGGGGTGCTCTGGATGTCCCCTTGGTGTCCCTGGGGGTGCCCTGGCTGTCCCTGGCGTGCCCTGGCTGTGCCCTAGGGGTCCCTGGGGTTGCCCTGGCTGTCCCTAGGGTGCCCTGGCTGTCACCTAGGTGTCCCTTGGGGTGCGCTGGTGTCCCTCGGGGTGCCCTGGCTGTCCCCTAGGTGTCCCTGGGGGTGCCCTGGCTGTCCTTGGAGTGCCCTGGCTGTCCCCTAGGTGTCCCTGGGGGTGCCCTGGCTGTCCCCTAGGTGTCCCTGGGGGTGCCCTGGCTGTCTCCTAGGTGTCCCTGGGGGTGCCCTGGCTCTCCCCTAGGTGTCCCTGGGGGTGCCCTGGCTGTCCCCTAGGTGTCCCTGGGGGTGCCCTGGGTGTCCCTGGGGGTGCCCTGGCTGTCCCCTAGGTGTCCCTGGGGGTGCCCTGGTTGTCCCTGGGGGTGCCCTCGCTGTCCCTGTGGTGCCCTGGCTCTCCCCTAGGTGGCCCTGGGGGTGCCCTGGGTGTCCCTGGGGGTGCCCTGGAGGTCCCCTAGGTGTCCTTGGGGGTGCCCTTCCTGTCCCTGGGGTGCCCTGGCTGTCCCCAAGGTGTCCCTTTCGGTGCCCTGCCTGTCCTCTCGGTGTCCCTGGGGGTGCCCTGGCTGTGCCCTCGGTGTCCCTGGGGGTGCCCTGGCTGTCCCTAGGGTGCCCTGGCTGTCCCCTAGGTGTCCCTGGGTGTGCCCTGGGTGTCCCTGGGCGTGCACAGGGTGTCCCTGGGGTTCCCTGGCTGTCCCCTAGGTGTCCCGGGATGGGCCCTGGCTGTCCCCTAGGTATCCCTGGGGGTGCACAGGGTGTCCCTGGGGTTCCCTGGCTGTCCCCTAGGTGTCTCTGGGGGGGCCCTGGTGTCCCTGGGTTGCCCTGGCTGTCCCCTTGGTGTCCTTGCCTGGCTCGTATCCTCGACTCCGCCTCCGGCGCCATGGTGACTCCCCTCCCAGTCTGGACCATTGTGGCCTCACCCCCTCCCCTGGGGCCATCCGACCCATCCCAGTATAGACCAGTAAGGCACCGAGTGGCCACCATGGACCCCCACACGCCTGCCAGTTCATCCCAGTTCATCCCAGTCCACTCTTTGTCCATCCCAGGTTTCTCTGGTCACCCTCCCAGTGCTCTCAGTCCATCCCAGTCCCGCAGGTGTTGGTGCTTGGGGCTTGATGAGCTGGTGCCTGTCCGCAACGTGGAGCGGCTCAAACGGGACCTCAGGGTGAGGGGGGCGCGGATTTGGGGGGATCCTGGGGGTCCTGAGTTGTCGTGGAGGGGGTTTTTGGGTTGTGGGGGGTCTGGGGGGCGTCCTGGGGGCTGCTTTGGGTGCTTTGGGGGGTATTCGGGAGGTTTGGGCGGCCCATTTGAGGCATCAAAGAACCAGAGGAGGGTTTTGTTCGCTCCTGGAGGTGGAGGCGGCCGTGGGGGTGAGCTGGCTGTCCCAGGGGGTTCCTGGCTGTCCCTCGATGTCCCTGGGGTGCCCTGGATGTCACTTAGGTGTCCCTCGGGGTGCCCTGGCTGTCCCTAGGGTGCCCTGGCTGTCCCCTAGGTGTCCCTGGGGTGCCCTGACTGTCCCTAGGTGTCCCTGGGGGTACCCTGGCTGTCCCTGGAGGTGCCCTGGCTGTCCCCTAGGTGTCCCTGGGGGTGTCCTGCCTTGCCCTAGGTGTCCCTGGGGGTGCCCTGGCTGTCCCCTCCGTGTCCCTGCGGGTGCCCTGGGTGTCCCTGGGGTGCCCTGGCTGACCCCAAGGTGTCCCTTGGGGTGCCCAGAGTGTCCCTAGGAGGTCCCTGGCTGTCCCCTAGGGGTCTCTGGGGGTGCCCTGGCTGTCCCTTAGGTGTCCCAAGGTGTGCCCTGGCTGTCCCTAAGGTGCCCTTGCTGTCCCCTCGGTGTCCCTGGGGGTGCCCTGGGTGTCCCTGGGTAGACCTGGCTGTCCCCTAGGTGTCCCTGGGGGGGCCCTGGCTGTCCCCTACGTGTCCCTGGGGTACCCGGGGTGTCCCTGGGCTGCTCTGGGGTGCCCTGCCTGTCCTTTAGGTGTCCCTGGGCTGCCCTGGCTGTCCTTGGGGTGCCCTGGCTGTCCTTGGTGTCCCAGAGTGTGCCCTGGCTGTCCCGCAGGTGTCCCTGGGCTGCCCTGGCTGTCCCTAGGGTGCCCTGGCTGTGCCCTAGGTGTCCCTGGGGTGCCATGGCTGTCCCCTCAGTGTCCCTGGGGGTGCCCTGGCTCTCCCCTAGGGGTTCCTGAGGGTGCCCTGGGTGTCCCTGGCGTGCCCTGGCTGTCTCCTAGGTGTCCCTGTGGGTGCCCTGGCTGTTCTCTAGGTGTCCCTGGGGGTGCCCTGGGTGTCCCTGGGGTGCCCTGGCTGTCCCCTAGGTGTCCCTGGGGGGGCCCTGGCTGTCCCCTAGGCGTCCCTGGGGGTGCCCTGGCTGTCCCTGGGGTGCCCTGGCTGTCCCCTAGGTGTCCCTGGGGGTGCCCTGGCTGTCCCTGGGGGTGCCCTGGCTGTCCCTGAGGTGCCCTGGCTGTCTTCAAGGTGTCCCTGTGGGTGCCCAGAGTGTCCCTGGGAGTGCCCTGGCTGTCCCCTAGGGGTCTCTGGGGGTGCCCTGGCTGTCCCGTCAGTGTCCCTGGGGGTGCCCTGCCTGTCCCCTACGTGTCCCTGGGGGTGCCCGGCCTGTCCCCTAGGTGTCCCTGGGGGTGCCCTGGGTGTCCCTGGAGTGCCCTGGCTGTCCCCTAAATGTCCCTGGGGGTGCCCTGGCTGTCCCCTAGGTGTCCCTCGGGGTGTCCTGCCTTCCCCTAGGTGTCCCTGGGGGTGCCCTGGCTTTCCCCTCGGTGTCCCTGGGGGTGCCCTGCCTGTCCCCTAGGTTTCCCTGGGGATGCCCTGGCTGTCCCCTAGGTGTCCCTGGGGGTGCCCTGGGTGTCCCTGGGGGTTCCCTGGCTGTCCCCTAGGTGTCCCTGGGGGTGCCCTGGGTGTCCCTGGGGGTGCCCTCGCTGTCCCTGGGGTGCCCTGGCTGTCCCCTAGGTGTCCTTGGGGGTGCCATGGCTGTCCCTTGGGTGCCCTGTCTGTCCCCTAGGGGTCTCTGTGGGTGCCCAGCCTGTCCCCTAGGTGTCCCTGGGGGTGCCCTGGCTGTCCCCTAGGTGTCCCAGAGGGCGCCCAGGGTGTCCCTGGGGTGCCCTGGCTATCCTCTACGTGTCCCTGGGGGTGCCCTGGGTGACCCTGGGGGTGCCCTTGCTGTCCCCTAGGTGTCCCTGGGAGTGCCCTGGGTGTCCCTGGGGTGCCCTGGCTGTCCCCTAGGTGTCCCTGGTGGTGCCCTGGCTGTCCCCTAGGGGTCCCTGGGGTGCCCTGGCTGTCCCCTAGGTGTCCCTGTGGGTGCCCTGGCTGTCCTTGCGGTGCTCTGGCTGTCCCCTTGGTGTCCCTGGGGGTGCCCTGAGTGTCCCTGGGGTGCCCTGGGGGTTCCCTGCCTGTCTCCTAGGTGTCCCTGGGGGGGCCCTGGCCATCCCCTAGGTGTCCCTGGGGGTTCTCTGCCTGTCCCCTTGGTGTCCCAGAGGGTGCCCTGGGTGTCCCTGGCGTGCCCTGGCTGTCCCCTAGGTGTCCCTGGGTGTCCCCAGGGTGCCCTGGCTGTTCCCTCGGTGTCTCTGGGGGTGCCCGGGCTGTCCCCTCAGTGTCACTGGGGGTGCCCTGGCTGTCCCTAGTGTGCCGTGGCTGTCCCCTAGGTGTCCCTGGGGGTTCCCTGCCTGTCCCCTTGGTGTCTCTGGGGGTGCCCTAGGTGTCCCTGGGGGTTCCCTGCCTGTCCCCTAGGTGTCCCTGGGGGTTCCCTGGGTGTCCCTGGAGTGCCCTCGCTGTCACCTAAATGTCCCTGGGGGTGCCCTGGGTGTCCCTGGAGTGCCCTAGCTGTCCCCTAAATGTCCCTGGGGGTGCCCTGGCTGTCCCCTAGGTGCCCCTGGGGGTGCCCTGTCTGTCCCCTTGGTGTCCCAGGGGGTGCCCTGGGTGTCCCTGGCGTGCCCTGGCTGTCCCCTAGGTGTCCCTGGGGGTGCCCTGGCTGTCCCCTTGGTGTCCCTGGGGTGCCCTGGCTGTCCCCTTGGTGTCCCTGGGAGAGCCCTGGGTGTCCCTGGGGTGCCTAGGGGGTGCCCTGCCTGTCCCCTAGGTGTCCCTGGGTGTCCCCAGGGTGCCCTGGCTGTGCCCTCGGTGTCTCTGGGGGTGCCCGGGCTGTCCCCTCGGTGTCCCTGGGGGTGCCCTGGCTGTCCCTAGTGTGCCGTGGCTGTCCCCTAAGTGTCCCTGGGGGTGCCCTGGGTGTGCCTGGGTTGCCCTGGCTGTCCCCTAGGTGTCCCTGGGGGTGACCTGGGTGTCCCTGGGGATGCCCTGGCTGTCCCCTAGGTGTCCCTGGGTGTCCCTGGGGTGCCCTGGGGGTGCCCTGCCTGTCCTCTAGGTGTCCCTGGGGGTGCCCTGGCTTTCCCCTCGGTGTCCCTGGGAGTGCCCTGCCTGTCCCCTAGGTGTCCCTGGGGGTGACCTAGCTGTCTTTAGGGTGCCCTGGCTGTCCCCTAGGTGTCCCTGGGTGTGCCCTGCCTGTCCCCTAGGTGTCGTTCGGGGTGCCCTGGGTGTCCCTGGGGGTGCCCTGCCTGTCCCCTAGGTGTCCCTGGGGGTGCCCTGGGTGTCCCTGGGGTGCCCTGGCTGTCCCCTTGGTGTCCCTGGGGGTGCCCTGGGTGTCCCTGGGGTGCCCTGGCTGTCCCCTAGGGTTCTCTGGGGGTGCCCTGGCTGTCCCGTCAGTGTCCCTGGGGGTGCCCTGCCTGTCCCCTAGGTGTCCCTGGGGGTTCCCTGCCTGTCCCCTAGGTGTCCCTGGGGGTTCCCTGGGTGTCCCTGGAGTGCCCTGGCTGTCCCCTTAATGTCCCTGGGGGTGCCCTGACTGTCCCCTAGGTGTCACTGAGGGTGTCCTGCCTTCCCCTATGCGTCCCTGGGGGTGCCCTGGCTTTCCCCACGGTGTCCCTGGGGGTGCCCTGCCTGTCCCCTAGATGTCCCTGGGGGTGCCCTGGGTGTCCCTGGGGGCGCGCTGGCTATCCCCTAGGTGTCCCTGGGGGGGCCCTGGCTGTCCCTGGTGTGCCCTGGCTGTCCCCTTGGTGTCCCTGGGGGGGCCCTGGCTGTCCCCTAGGTGTCCCTGGGGGTGCCCTTCCTGTCCTCTAGGTGTCCCTGGGGGTTCCCTGGCTGTCCCTCGGGTTCCCTGGCTGTCCCCTAGGTGTCCCTGGGGGTGGCTAGGGTGTCCCTGGGGTTCCCTGGCTGTTCCCTAGGTGTCCCTGGGGGGGCCCTGGGTGTCCCTGGGGGTGCACAGAGTGTCAGTGGGGTTCCCTGGCTGTCCCGTACTTGTCCCTGGGGTTCCCTGGCTGTCCCCTAGGTGTCCCTGGGGGTGCCCTGAGTGTCCCTGGGCTGCCCTGGCTGTCCCCTAGGTGTCCCTGGGGGTGCCCTCGCTGTCCCTGGGGTGCCCTGGCTGTCCCCTAGGTGTCCCTGGGGGGGCCCTGACTGTCCCCTAGGTGTCCCTGGGGGTGCCCTGGGTGTCCCTGGGTGTGCTCTGGAGGTCCCCTAGGTGTCCCTGGGGGTGCCCTGGCTGTCCCTGGGGTGCCCTGGCTGTCCCCAAGTTGTCCCTGGCGGTGCCCTGCCTGTCCTCTCGGTGTCCCTGGGGGTGCCCTGGCTGTCCCTGGGGGTGCACAGGGTGTCCCTGGGGTTCCCTGGCTGTCCCCTAGGTGTCCCTGGGGGGGCCCTGGCTGTCCCCTAGGTGTCCCTGGGGGTGCCCTGGCTGTCCCCTACGTGTCCCTGGAGCTGCCCTGGGTGTCCCTGGGGTGCCCTGGGGGTGCCCTGGCTGACCCTGGAGTGCCCTGGCTGTCCCCTAGGTGTCCCTGGGGGGTCCCCTGGCTGTCCCCTAGGTGTCCCTGGGGGTGCCCTGGCTGTCCCTAGGGTGCCCTGGGGGTGCCCTGGCTGTCCCTGGAGTGCCCTGGCTGTCCCCTCGGTGTCCCTGGGGGTGCCCTGAGTGTCCTTGGGGTGCCCAGGGGGTGCCCTGGCTGTCCCCAAGGTGTCCCTGGGGTTGCCTTCCCTGTCATCTAGGTGTCCCTCGGGTGCCCTGGCTGTCTCCTAGGTGTCCCTGGGGATGCCCTGGGTGTGCCTGGGGTGCCCTGGCTGTTCCCTAGGTGTCCCTGGGGGTGCCCTGGCTGTCCCCTAAGTGTCCCTGGGGGTGCCCTGAGTGTCCTTGGGGTGCCCTGGCTGTCCCCTAGGTGTCCCTGGGGGTGCCCTGCCTGTCCCCTAGGCGTCCCTGGGGGTGCCCTGGGTGTCCCTGGGGTTCCCTGGCTGACCCGTACGTGTCCCTGGGGTTCCCTGAAGGTCCCCTAGGTGTCCCTGGGGGTGCCCAGGGTGTCCCTGGGGGTGCCCTTGCTGTCCCGTAGGTGTCCCTGGGGGTGCCCTGGGTGTCCCTGGGGTACCCTGGCTGTCCCCTAGGTGTCCCTGGGGGTGCCCTGGCTTTCCCTTTGGCGTCCCTGGGGTGCCCTGGCTGTCCCCTAGGTGTCCCTGGGGGTGCCCTGGCTGTCCTTGGGTTGGCCTGGCTGTGCCCTTGGTGTCCCTGAGGGTGCCCTGGCTGTCCCTAGGGTCCCCTGGCTGTGCCCTAGGTGTCCCTGTAGTGCCCTGGCTGTCCTCTAGGTGTCCCTGGGGTGCCCTGGGTGTCCCTGGCGTGCCCTGGCTGTCTCCTAGGTGTCCCTGTGGGTGCCCTCCCTGTCCCCCGGGATGCCCTGGCTGTCCCCTAGGTGTCCCTGGGGGTGCCCTGGGTGTCCCTGTGGTCCCCTGGCTGTTCCCTAGGTGTCCCTGTAGGTGCCCTGGCTGTCCCCTAGGTGTCCCTGGGGGTCCCCTTGGTGTCCCTGGGGGTGCCCTGGCTGTCCCCTAGGTGTCCATGGGGGTGCCCTGGGTGTCCCTGGGCTGCCCTGGCTGTCCCCTAGGTGTCCCTGGGGGTGCCCTGGATGTCACTGGGGGGGCCCTGGCTGTCCCTGGGGGTGCCCTGGCTGTCCCCTAGGTGTCCCTGGGGGTGCCCTCGCTGTCCCTGGGGTGCCCTGGCTGTCCCCTAGGTGTCCCTGGTGGTCCCCTTGGTGTCCCTGGGGGTGCCCAGGGTGTCCCTTAGGTGTCCCTAGGGTGCCCTGGTAGTGCCCTAGGTGTCCCTGGGGTGCCCTGGCTGTCCCGTCAGTGTCCCTGGGGGTGCCCTGGCTGTCCCTAGGGTGCCCTGGCTGTGCCCTTGTTGTCCCTGGGGGTGCCCTGGCTGTCTCCTAGGTGTCCCTGGGGTTGCCCTGGCTGTCTTCTAGGTGTCCCTGGGGGTACCCTGGCTGTCCCCTAGGTGTCCCTGGGGGTGCCCTGGCTGTCCCTAGGGTGCCCTGGCTGTGCCTTCGGTGTCTCTGGGGGTGCCCTAGGTGTCCCTGGGGGTGACCTCGGTGTCTCTGGGGGTGGCCTGGCTGTCCCCTAGGTGTCCCTGGGGGAGCCCTGGGTGTGCCTGGGGTGCCCTGGCTGTCCCCTAGGTGTCCCTGGGGGGGCCCTGGCTGTCCCTGGGGTGCCCTGGCTGTCCCCTAGGTGGCCCTGGGGGTGCCCTGGGTGTCCCTGGGGGTGCCCTGGAGGTCCCCTAGGTGTCCCTGTGGGTGCCCAGAATGTCCCTGGGAGTGCCCTGGCTGTCCCCTAGGGGTCTCTGGGGGTGCCCTGGCTGTCCCGTCAGTGTCCCTGGGAATGCCCTGCCTGTCCCCTAGGTGTCCCTGGGGGTCCCCTTGGTGTCCCTGGGGGTGCCCAGGGTGTTCCTTCGGTGTCCCTGGGGGTGCCCTGGCTGTCCCTGGGGTGCTCTGGATGTCCCCTTGGTGTCCCTGGGGGTGCCCTGGCTGTCCCTGGCGTGCCCTGGCTGTGCCCTAGGGGTCCCTGGGGTTGCCCTGGCTGTCCCTAGGGTGCCCTGGCTGTCACCTAGGTGTCCCTTGGGGTGCGCTGGTGTCCCTCGGGGTGCCCTGGCTGTCCCCTAGGTGTCCCTGGGGGTGCCCTGGCTGTCCTTGGAGTGCCCTGGCTGTCCCCTAGGTGTCCCTGGGGGTGCCCTGGCTGTCCCCTAGGTGTCCCTGGGGGTGCCCTGGCTGTCTCCTAGGTGTCCCTGGGGGTGCCCTGGCTCTCCCCTAGGTGTCCCTGGGGGTGCCCTGGCTGTCCCCTAGGTGTCCCTGGGGGTGCCCTGGGTGTCCCTGGGGGTGCCCTGGCTGTCCCCTAGGTGTCCCTGGGGGTGCCCTGGTTGTCCCTGGGGGTGCCCTCGCTGTCCCTGTGGTGCCCTGGCTCTCCCCTAGGTGGCCCTGGGGGTGCCCTGGGTGTCCCTGGGGGTGCCCTGGAGGTCCCCTAGGTGTCCTTGGGGGTGCCCTTGCTGTCCCTGGGGTGCCCTGGCTGTCCCCAAGGTGTCCCTTTCGGTGCCCTGCCTGTCCTCTCGGTGTCCCTGGGGGTGCCCTGGCTGTGCCCTCGGTGTCCCTGGGGGTGCCCTGGCTGTCCCTAGGGTGCCCTGGCTGTCCCCTAGGTGTCCCTGGGTGTGCCCTGGGTGTCCCTGGGCGTGCACAGGGTGTCCCTGGGGTTCCCTGGCTGTCCCCTAGGTGTCCCGGGATGGGCCCTGGCTGTCCCCTAGGTATCCCTGGGGGTGCACAGGGTGTCCCTGGGGTTCCCTGGCTGTCCCCTAGGTGTCTCTGGGGGGGCCCTGGTGTCCCTGGGTTGCCCTGGCTGTCCCCTTGGTGTCCTTGCCTGGCTCGTATCCTCGACTCCGCCTCCGGCGCCATGGTGACTCCCCTCCCAGTCTGGACCATTGTGGCCTCACCCCCTCCCCTGGGGCCATCCGACCCATCCCAGTATAGACCAGTAAGGCACCGAGTGGCCACCATGGACCCCCACACGCCTGCCAGTTCATCCCAGTTCATCCCAGTCCACTCTTTGTCCATCCCAGGTTTCTCTGGTCACCCTCCCAGTGCTCTCAGTCCATCCCAGTCCCGCAGGTGTTGGTGCTTGGGGCTTGATGAGCTGGTGCCTGTCCGCAACGTGGAGCGGCTCAAACGGGACCTCAGGGTGAGGGGGGCGCGGATTTGGGGGGATCCTGGGGGTCCTGAGTTGTCGTGGAGGGGGTTTTTGGGTTGTGGGGGGTCTGGGGGGCGTCCTGGGGGCTGCTTTGGGTGCTTTGGGGGGTATTCGGGAGGTTTGGGCGGCCCATTTGAGGCATCAAAGAACCAGAGGAGGGTTTTGTTCGCTCCTGGAGGTGGAGGCGGCCGTGGGGGTGAGCTGGCTGTCCCAGGGGGTTCCTGGCTGTCCCTCGATGTCCCTGGGGTGCCCTGGATGTCACTTAGGTGTCCCTCGGGGTGCCCTGGCTGTCCCTAGGGTGCCCTGGCTGTCCCCTAGGTGTCCCTGGGGTGCCCTGACTGTCCCTAGGTGTCCCTGGGGGTACCCTGGCTGTCCCTGGAGGTGCCCTGGCTGTCCCCTAGGTGTCCCTGGGGGTGTCCTGCCTTGCCCTAGGTGTCCCTGGGGGTGCCCTGGCTGTCCCCTCCGTGTCCCTGCGGGTGCCCTGGGTGTCCCTGGGGTGCCCTGGCTGACCCCAAGGTGTCCCTTGGGGTGCCCAGAGTGTCCCTAGGAGGTCCCTGGCTGTCCCCTAGGGGTCTCTGGGGGTGCCCTGGCTGTCCCTTAGGTGTCCCAAGGTGTGCCCTGGCTGTCCCTAAGGTGCCCTTGCTGTCCCCTCGGTGTCCCTGGGGGTGCCCTGGGTGTCCCTGGGTAGACCTGGCTGTCCCCTAGGTGTCCCTGGGGGGGCCCTGGCTGTCCCCTACGTGTCCCTGGGGTACCCGGGGTGTCCCTGGGCTGCTCTGGGGTGCCCTGCCTGTCCTTTAGGTGTCCCTGGGCTGCCCTGGCTGTCCTTGGGGTGCCCTGGCTGTCCTTGGTGTCCCAGAGTGTGCCCTGGCTGTCCCGCAGGTGTCCCTGGGCTGCCCTGGCTGTCCCTAGGGTGCCCTGGCTGTGCCCTAGGTGTCCCTGGGGTGCCATGGCTGTCCCCTCAGTGTCCCTGGGGGTGCCCTGGCTCTCCCCTAGGGGTTCCTGAGGGTGCCCTGGGTGTCCCTGGCGTGCCCTGGCTGTCTCCTAGGTGTCCCTGTGGGTGCCCTGGCTGTTCTCTAGGTGTCCCTGGGGGTGCCCTGGGTGTCCCTGGGGTGCCCTGGCTGTCCCCTAGGTGTCCCTGGGGGGGCCCTGGCTGTCCCCTAGGCGTCCCTGGGGGTGCCCTGGCTGTCCCTGGGGTGCCCTGGCTGTCCCCTAGGTGTCCCTGGGGGTGCCCTGGCTGTCCCTGGGGGTGCCCTGGCTGTCCCTGAGGTGCCCTGGCTGTCTTCAAGGTGTCCCTGTGGGTGCCCAGAGTGTCCCTGGGAGTGCCCTGGCTGTCCCGTCAGTGTCCCTGGGGGTGCCCTGCCTGTCCCCTACGTGTCCCTGGGGGTGCCCGGCCTGTCCCCTAGGTGTCCCTGGGGGTGCCCTGGGTGTCCCTGGAGTGCCCTGGCTGTCCCCTAAATGTCCCTGGGGGTGCCCTGGCTGTCCCCTAGGTGTCCCTCGGGGTGTCCTGCCTTCCCCTAGGTGTCCCTGGGGGTGCCCTGGCTTTCCCCTCGGTGTCCCTGGGGGTGCCCTGCCTGTCCCCTAGGTTTCCCTGGGGATGCCCTGGCTGTCCCCTAGGTGTCCCTGGGGGTGCCCTGGGTGTCCCTGGGGGTTCCCTGGCTGTCCCCTAGGTGTCCCTGGGGGTGCCCTGGGTGTCCCTGGGGGTGCCCTCGCTGTCCCTGGGGTGCCCTGGCTGTCCCCTAGGTGTCCTTGGGGGTGCCATGGCTGTCCCTTGGGTGCCCTGTCTGTCCCCTAGGGGTCTCTGTGGGTGCCCAGCCTGTCCCCTAGGTGTCCCTGGGGGTGCCCTGGCTGTCCCCTAGGTGTCCCAGAGGGCGCCCAGGGTGTCCCTGGGGTGCCCTGGCTATCCTCTACGTGTCCCTGGGGGTGCCCTGGGTGACCCTGGGGGTGCCCTTGCTGTCCCCTAGGTGTCCCTGGGAGTGCCCTGGGTGTCCCTGGGGTGCCCTGGCTGTCCCCTAGGTGTCCCTGGTGGTGCCCTGGCTGTCCCCTAGGGGTCCCTGGGGTGCCCTGGCTGTCCCCTAGGTGTCCCTGTGGGTGCCCTGGCTGTCCTTGCGGTGCTCTGGCTGTCCCCTTGGTGTCCCTGGGGGTGCCCTGAGTGTCCCTGGGGTGCCCTGGGGGTTCCCTGCCTGTCTCCTAGGTGTCCCTGGGGGGGCCCTGGCCATCCCCTAGGTGTCCCTGGGGGTTCTCTGCCTGTCCCCTTGGTGTCCCTGGGGGTGCCCTGGGTGTCCCTGGGGGTGCTCTGGCTGTCCCCTAGGTGTCCCTGGGGGTTCCCTGCCTGTCCCCTAGGTGTCCCTGGGGGTTCCCTGGGTGTCCCTGGAGTGCCCTGGCTGTCACCTAAATGTCCCTGGGGGTGCCCTGGGTGTCCCTGGAGTGCCCTAGCTGTCCCCTAAATGTCCCTGGGGGTGCCCTGGCTGTCCCCTAGGTGTCCCTGGGGGTGCCCTGTCTGTCCCCTTGGTGTCCCAGAGGGTGCCCTGGGTGTCCCTGGCGTGCCCTGGCTGTCCCCTAGGTGTCCCTGGGTGTCCCCAGGGTGCCCTGGCTGTTCCCTCGGTGTCTCTGGGGGTGCCCGGGCTGTCCCCTCAGTGTCACTGGGGGTGCCCTGGCTGTCCCTAGTGTGCCGTGGCTGTCCCCTAGGTGTCCCTGGGGGTTCCCTGCCTGTCCCCTTGGTGTCTCTGGGGGTGCCCTAGGTGTCCCTGGGGGTTCCCTGCCTGTCCCCTAGGTGTCCCTGGGGGTTCCCTGGGTGTCCCCTTGGTGTCCCAGGGGGTGCCCTGGGTGTCCCTGGCGTGCCCTGGCTGTCCCCTAGGTGTCCCTGGGGGTGCCCTGGCTGTCCCCTTGGTGTCCCTGGGGTGCCCTGGCTGTCCCCTTGGTGTCCCTGGGAGAGCCCTGGGTGTCCCTGGGGTGCCTAGGGGGTGCCCTGCCTGTCCCCTAGGTGTCCCTGGGTGTCCCCAGGGTGCCCTGGCTGTGCCCTCGGTGTCTCTGGGGGTGCCCGGGCTGTCCCCTCGGTGTCCCTGGGGGTGCCCTGGCTGTCCCTAGTGTGCCGTGGCTGTCCCCTAAGTGTCCCTGGGGGTGCCCTGGGTGTGCCTGGGTTGCCCTGGCTGTCCCCTAGGTGTCCCTGGGGGTGACCTGGGTGTCCCTGGGGATGCCCTGGCTGTCCCCTAGGTGTCCCTGGGTGTCCCTGGGGTGCCCTGGGGGTGCCCTGCCTGTCCTCTAGGTGTCCCTGGGGGTGCCCTGGCTTTCCCCTCGGTGTCCCTGGGAGTGCCCTGCCTGTCCCCTAGGTGTCCCTGGGGGTGACCTAGCTGTCTTTAGGGTGCCCTGGCTGTCCCCTAGGTGTCCCTGGGTGTGCCCTGCCTGTCCCCTAGGTGTCGTTCGGGGTGCCCTGGGTGTCCCTGGGGTGCCATGGCTGTCCCCTAGGGTTCTCTGGGGGTGCCCTGGCTGTCCCGTCAGTGTCCCTGGGGGTGCCCTGCCTGTCCCCTAGGTGTCCCTGGGGGTTCCCTGCCTGTCCCCTAGGTGTCCCTGGGGGTTCCCTGGGTGTCCCTGGAGTGCCCTGGCTGTCCCCTTAATGTCCCTGGGGGTGCCCTGACTGTCCCCTAGGTGTCACTGAGGGTGTCCTGCCTTCCCCTATGCGTCCCTGGGGGTGCCCTGGCTTTCCCCACGGTGTCCCTGGGGGTGCCCTGCCTGTCCCCTAGATGTCCCTGGGGGTGCCCTGGGTGTCCCCTGGGGGCGCGCTGGCTATCCCCTAGGTGTCCCTGGGGGGGGCCCTGGCTGTCCCTGGTGTGCCCTGGCTGTCCCCTTGGTGTCCCTGGGGGGGCCCTGGCTGTCCCCTAGGTGTCCCTGGGGGTGCCCTTCCTGTCCTCTAGGTGTCCCTGGGGGTTCCCTGGCTGTCCCTCGGGTTCCCTGGCTGTCCCCTAGGTGTCCCTGGGGGTGGCTAGGGTGTCCCTGGGGTTCCCTGGCTGTTCCCTAGGTGTCCCTGGGGGGGCCCTGGGTGTCCCTGGGGGTGCACAGAGTGTCAGTGGGGTTCCCTGGCTGTCCCCGTACTTGTCCCTGGGGTTCCCTGGCTGTCCCCTAGGTGTCCCTGGGGGTGCCCTGAGTGTCCCTGGGCTGCCCTGGCTGTCCCCTAGGTGTCCCTGGGGGTGCCCTCGCTGTCCCTGGGGTGCCCTGGCTGTCCCCTAGGTGTCCCTGGGGGGGCCCTGACTGTCCCCTAGGTGTCCCTGGGGGTGCCCTGGGTGTCCCTGGGTGTGCTCTGGAGGTCCCCTAGGTGTCCCTGGGGGTGCCCTGGCTGTCCCTGGGGTGCCCTGGCTGTCCCCAAGTTGTCCCTGGCGGTGCCCTGCCTGTCCTCTCGGTGTCCCTGGGGGTGCCCTGGCTGTCCCTGGGGGTGCACAGGGTGTCCCTGGGGGTTCCCTGGCTGTCCCCTAGGTGTCCCTGGGGGGGCCCTGGCTGTCCCCTAGGTGTCCCTGGGGGGTGCCCTGGCTGTCCCCTACGTGTCCCTGGAGCTGCCCTGGGTGTCCCTGGGGTGCCCTGGCTGTCCCCTAGGTGTCCCTGGGGGGTCCCCTGGCTGTCCCCTAGGTGTCCCTGGGGGTGCCCTGGCTGTCCCTAGGGTGCCCTGGGGGTGCCCTGGCTGTCCCTGGAGTGCCCTGGCTGTCCCCTCGGTGTCCCTGGGGGTGCCCTGAGTGTCCTTGGGGTGCCCAGGGGGTGCCCTGGCTGTCCCCAAGGTGTCCCTGGGGTTGCCTTCCCTGTCATCTAGGTGTCCCTCGGGTGCCCTGGCTGTCTCCTAGGTGTCCCTGGGGATGCCCTGGGTGTGCCTGGGGTGCCCTGTGTTCCCTAGGTGTCCCTGGGGGTGCCCTGGCTGTCCCCCTAAGTGTCCCTGGGGGTGCCCTGAGTGTCCTTGGGGTGCCCTGGCTGTCCCCTAGGTGTCCCTGGGGGTGCCCTGCCTGTCCCCTAGGCGTCCCTGGGGGTGCCCCTGGGTGTCCCTGGGGTTCCCTGGCTGACCCGTACGTGTCCCTGGGGTTCCCTGAAGGTCCCCTAGGTGTCCCTGGGGGTGCCCAGGGTGTCCCTGGGGGTGCCCTTGCTGTCCCGTAGGTGTCCCTGGGGGTGCCCTGGGTGTCCCTGGGGTACCCTGGCTGTCCCCTAGGTGTCCCTGGGGGTGCCCTGGCTTTCCCCTTTGGCGTCCCTGGGGTGCCCTGGCTGTCCCCTAGGTGTCCCTGGGGGTGCCCTGGCTGTCCTTGGGTTGGCCTGGCTGTGCCCTTGGTGTCCCTGAGGGTGCCCTGGCTGTCCCTAGGGTCCCCTGGCTGTGCCCTAGGTGTCCCTGTAGTGCCCTGGCTGTCCTCTAGGTGTCCCTGGGGTGCCCTGGGTGTCCCTGGCGTGCCCTGGCTGTCTCCTAGGGTGTCCCTGTGGGTGCCCTCCCTGTCCCCCCGGGATGCCCTGGCTGTCCCCTAGGTGTCCCTGGGGTGCCCTGGGTGTCCCTGTGGTCCCCTGGCTGTTCCCTAGGTGTCCCTGTAGGTGCCCTGGCTGTCCCCTAGGTGTCCCTGGGGGTCCCCTTGGTGTCCCTGGGGGTGCCCTGGCTGTCCCCTAGGTGTCCATGGGGGTGCCCTGGGTGTCCCTGGGCTGCCCTGGCTGTCCCCTAGGTGTCCCTGGGGGTGCCCTGGATGTCACTGGGGGGGCCCTGGCTGTCCCTGGGGGTGCCCTGGCTGTCCCCTAGGTGTCCCTGGGGGTGCCCTCGCTGTCCCTGGGGTGCCCTGGCTGTCCCCTAGGTGTCCCTGGTGGTCCCCCTTGGTGTCCCTGGGGGTGCCCAGGGTGTCCCTTAGGTGTCCCTAGGGTGCCCTGGCTGTGCCCTAGGTGTCCCTGGGGTGCCCTGGCTGTCCCGTCAGTGTCCCTGGGGGTGCCCTGGCTGTCCCTAGGGTGCCCTGGCTGTGCCCTTGTTGTCCCTGGGGGTGCCCTGGCTGTCTCCTAGGTGTCCCTGGGGGTGCCCAGGGTGTCCCTGGGGTGTCCTGGCTGTCCCCCACGTGTCCCTGGGGGTGCCCAGGGTGTCCCTGGGGGTGCCCTTGCTGTCCCGTAGGTGTCCCTGGGGGTGCCCTGGGTGTCCCCCTGGTGTCCCTGGGGTGCCCTGGCTGTCCCCTAGGTGTCCCTGGGGGTGACCAGGCTGTCCTTGGGGTGCTCTGGCTGTCCCCTAGGTGTCCCTGGGGGTGCCCTGCCTGTCCCCTAGGTGTCCCTGGGGGTGCCCTGGCTGTCCCCTAGGTGTCCCTGGGTGTCCCTGGGCGTGCACAGGGTGTCCCTGGGGTTCCCTGGCTGTCCCCTAGGTGTCCCTGGGGGGGCCCTGGCTGTCCCCTAGGTGTCCCTGGGGGTGCCCTGGGTGTCCCTGGGGGGGCCCTGGCTGTCCCCTAGGTTTCCCTGGGGGTGCCCTGGGTGTCCTTGGGGGGGCCCTGCCTGTCCCCTAGGTGTCCCTGGGGGGGCCCTGGCTGTCCCCTAGGTGTCCCTGGGGGTGCATTAGGTGTCCCTGGGGGTGCCCAGGGTGTCCCTGGGGTTCCCTGGCTGTCCCCTAGGTGTCCCTGGGGGGGCCCTGGTGTCCCTGGGGTGCCCTGACTGTCCCTAGGTGTCCCTGGGAGTGCCCTGGGTGTCCCTGGGGTGCCCTGGGGGTATCCTGGCTGTCCCTGGAGGTGCCCTGCCTGTCCCCTAGGTGTCCCTGGGGGTGCCCTGGCTTTCCCTTTGGCGTCCCTGGGGTGCCCTGGCTGTCCCCTAGGTGTCCCTGGGGGTGCCCTGGCTGTCCTTGGGGTGCTCGGGTTGTCCCCTAGCTGTCCCTGGGGTGCCCTAGCTGTCCCTGGGGTGCCGTGGCTGTCCCCTACGTGTCCCTGGAGGGTGCCCTGGGTGTCCTTTGGGTGCCCTGGGGCTGCCCTACCTGTCCTCTAGGTGTCCCTGGGGGTGCCCTGGCTGTCCCCTAGGTGTCCCTCGGGGTGCACTGGCTGTCCCCTAGGCGGCCCTTGGGGTGCCCTGGGTGTCCCTGGGGTGCCCTGGCTGTCCCCTAGGTGTCCCTTGGGGTGCCCTGGGTGTCCCTGAGGGTGCCCTGGCTGTCCCTAGGGTGCCCTGGCTGTGCCCTTGGTGTCCCTGGGCGTGCCCTGGCTGTCCTTAGGGTGCCCTGGCTGTCCCCTAGGTGTCCCTGGGGGTGCCCTGGTGTCCCTCGGGGTGCCCTGGCTGTCCCCTAGGTGTCCCTGGGGGTGCCCTGGGTGTCCCTGGGGGTGCCCTGGCTGTCCCCTTCGTGTCTTGGGGGTGCCCTGGCTGTCCCCTAGGTGTCCCTGGGGGTTCCCTGCCTGTCCCCTTGGTGTCTCTGGGGGTGCCCTAGGTGTCCCTGGGGGTTCCCTGCCTGTCCCCTAGGTGTCCCTGGGGGTTCCCTGGGTGTCCCTGGAGTGCCCTCGCTGTCACCTAAATGTCCCTGGGGGTGCCCTGGGTGTCCCTGGAGTGCCCTAGCTGTCCCCTAAATGTCCCTGGGGGTGCCCTGGCTGTCCCCTAGGTGCCCCTGGGGGTGCCCTGTCTGTCCCCTTGGTGTCCCAGGGGGTGCCCTGGGTGTCCCTGGCGTACCCTGGCTGTCCCCTAGGTGTCCCTGGGGGTGCCCTGGCTGTCCCCTTGGTGTCCCTGGGGTGCCCTGGCTGTCCCCTTGGTGTCCCTGGGAGAGCCCTGGGTGTCCCTGGGGTGCCTAGGGGGTGCCCTGCCTGTCCCCTAGGTGTCCCTGGGTGTCCCCAGGGTGCCCTGGCTGTGCCCTCGGTGTCTCTGGGGGTGCCCGGGCTGTCCCCTCGGTGTCCCTAGGGGTGCCCTGGCTGTCCCTAGTGTGCCGTGGCTGTCCCCTAAGTGTCCCTGGGGGTGCCCTGGGTGTGCCTGGGTTGCCCTGGCTGTCCCCTAGGTGTCCCTGGGGGTGACCTGGGTGTCCCTGGGGATGCCCTGGCTGTCCCCTAGGTGTCCCTGGGTGTCCCTGGGGTGCCCTAGGGGTGCCCTGCCTGTCCTCTAGGTGTCCCTGGGGGTGCCCTGGCTTTCCCCTCGGTGTCCCTGGGAGTGCCCTGCCTGTCCCCTGGGTGTCCCTGGGGGTGACCTAGCTGTCTTTAGGGTGCCCTGGCTGTCCCCTAGGTGTCCCTGGGTGTGCCCTGCCTGTCCCCTAGGTGTCGTTCGGGGTGCCCTGGGTGTCCCTGGGGGTGCCCTGCCTGTCCCCTAGGTGTCCCTGGGGGTGCCCTGGGTGTCCCTGGGGTGCCCTGGCTGTCCCCTTGGTGTCCCTGGGGGTGCCCTGGGTGTCCCTGGGGTGCCCTGGCTGTCCCCTAGGGTTCTCTGGGGGTGCCCTGGCTGTCCCGTCAGTGTCCCTGGGGGTGCCCTGCCTGTCCCCTAGGTGTCCCTGGGGGTTCCCTGCCTGTCCCCTAGGTGTCCCTGGGGGTTCCCTGGGTGTCCCTGGAGTGCCCTGGCTGTCCCCTTAATGTCCCTGGGGGTGCCCTGGCTGTCCCCTAGGTGTCACTGAGGGTGTCCTGCCTTCCCCTATGCGTCCCTGGGGGTGCCCTGGCTTTCCCCACGGTGTCCCTGGGGGTGCCCTGCCTGTCCCCTAGATGTCCCTGGGGGTGCCCTGGGTGTCCCTGGGGGCGCGCTGGCTATCCCCTTGGTGTCCCTGGGGGGGCCCTGGCTGTCCCCTAGGTGTCCCTGGGGGTGCCCTTCCTGTCCACTAGGTGTCCCTGGGGGTTCCCTGGCTGTCCCTCGGGTTCCCTGGCTGTCCCCTAGGTGTCCCTGGGGGTGGCTAGGGTGTCCCTGGGGTTCCCTGGCTGTTCCCTAGGTGTCCCTGGGGGGGCCCTGGGTGTCCCTGGGGGTGCACAGAGTGTCAGTGGGGTTCCCTGGCTGTCCCGTACTTGTCCCTGGGGTTCCCTGGCTGTCCCCTAGGTGTCCCTGGGGGTGCCCTGAGTGTCCCTGGGCTGCCCTGGCTGTCCCCTAGGTGTCCCTGGGGGTGCCCTCGCTGTCCCTGGGGTGCCCTGGCTGTCCCCTAGGTGTCCCTGGGGGTTCCCTGCGTGTCCCCTAGGTGTCCTTGGGGGTGCCCTGGCTGTCCCTAGGGTGGCATGGCTGTGCCCTCGGTGTCCCAGGGGGTGCCCTGGCTGTCCCTAGGGTGCCCTGGCTGTCCCCTAGGTGTCCCTGGGGGCGCCCTGGGTGTGCCTGGGGTGCCCTGGCTGTCCCCTAGGTGTCCCTAGGGGTTCCCTGGCTGTCCTCTAAGTGTCCCTGGGGGTGCCCTGGGTGTCCCTGGGGTGACCTGGCTGTCCCCTAGGTGTCCCTGGGGGGGCCCTGACTGTCCCCTAGGTGTCCCTGGGGGTGCCCTGGGTGTCCCTGGGTGTGCTCTGGAGGTCCCCTAGGTGTCCCTGGGGGTGCCCTGGATGTCCCTGGGGTGCCCTGGCTGTCCCCAAGTTGTCCCTGGCGGTGCCCTGGCTGTCCTCTCGGTGTCCGTGGGGGTGCCCTGGCTGTCCCTGGGGGTGCACAGGGTGTCCCTGGGGTTCCCTGGCTGTCCCCTAGGTGTCCCTGGGGGGGCCCTGGCTCTCCCCTAGGTGTCCCTGGGGGTGCCCTGGCTGTCCCCTACGTGTCCCTGGAGCTGCCCTGGGTGTCCCTGGGGTGCCCTGGGGGTGCCCTGGCTGACCCTGGAATGCCCTGGCTGTCCCCTAGGTGTCCCTGGGGGGTCCCCTGGCTGTCCCCTAGGTGTCCCTGGGGGTGCCCTGGCTGTCCCTAGGGTGCCCTGGGGGTGCCCTGGCTGTCCCTGGAGTGCCCTGGCTGTCCCCTCGGTGTCCCTGGGGGTGCCCTGAGTGTCCTTGGGGTGCCCAGGGGGGTGCCCTGGCTGTCCCCAAGGTGTCCCTGGGGTTGCCTTCCCTGTCATCTAGGTGTCCCTCGGGTGCCCTGGCTGTCTCCTAGGTGTCCCTGGGGGTGCCCTGGGTGTGCCTGGGGTGCCCTGGCTGTTCCCTAGGTGTCCCTGGGGGTGCCCTGGCTGTCCCCTAAGTGTCCCTGGGGGTGCCCTGAGTGTCCTTGGGGTGCCCTGGCTGTCCCCTAGGTGTCCCTGGGGGTGCCCTGCCTGTCCCCTAGGCGTCCCTGGGGGTGCCCTGGGTGTCCCTGGGGTTCCCTGGCTGACCCGTACGTGTCCCTGGGGTTCCCTGAAGGTCCCCTAGGTGTCCCTGGGGGTGCCCAGGGTGTCCCTGGGGGTGCCCTTGCTGTCCCGTAGGTGTCCCTGGGGGTGCCCTGGGTGTCCCTGGGGTACCCTGGCTGTCCCCTAGGTGTCCCTGGGGGTGCCCTGGCTTTCCCTTTGGCGTCCCTGGGGTGCCCTGGCTGTCCCCTAGGTGTCCCTGGGGGTGCCCTGGCTGTCCTTGGGTTGGCCTGGCTGTGCCCTTTGTGTCCCTGAGGGTGCCCTGGCTGTCCCTAGGGTGCCCTGGCTGTGCCCTAGGTGTCCCTGTAGTGCCCTGGCTGTCCTCTAGGTGTCCCTGGGGTGCCCTGGGTGTCCCTGGCGTGCCCTGGCTGTCTCCTAGGTGTCCCTGTGGGTGCCCTCCCTGTCCCCCGGGATGCCCTGGCTGTCCCCTAGGTGTCCCTGGGGGTGCCCTGGGTGTCCCTGTGGTCCCCTGGCTGTTCCCTAGGTGTCCCTGTAGGTGCCCTGGCTGTCCCCTAGGTGTCCCTGGGGGTCCCCTTGGTGTCCCTGGGGGTGCCCTGGCTGTCCCCTAGGTGTCCATGGGGGTGCCCTGGGTGTCCCTGGGCTGCCCTGGCTGTCCCCTAGGTGTCCCTGGGGGTGCCCTGGATGTCACTGGGGGGGCCCTGGCTGTCCCTGGGGGTGCCCTGGCTGTCCCCTAGGTGTCCCTGGGGGTGCCCTCGCTGTCCCTGGGGTGCCCTGGCTGTCCCCTAGGTGTCCCTGGTGGTCCCCTTGGTGTCCCTGGGGGTGCCCAGGGTGTCCCTTAGGTGTCCCTAGGGTGCCCTGGCTGTGCCCTAGGTGTCCCTGGGGTGCCCTGGCTGTCCCGTCAGTGTCCCTGGGGGTGCCCTGGCTGTCCCTAGGGTGCCCTGGCTGTGCCCTTGGTGTCCCTGGGGGTGCCCTGGCTGTCTCCTAGGTGTCCCTGGGGGTGCCCAGGGTGTCCCTGGGGTGTCCTGGCTGTCCCCCACGTGTCCCTGGGGGTGCCCAGGGTGTCCCTGGGGGTGCCCTTGCTGTCCCGTAGGTGTCCCTGGGGGTGCCCTGGGTGTCCCCCTGGTGTCCCTGGGGTGCCCTGGCTGTCCCCTAGGTGTCCCTGGGGGTGACCAGGCTGTCCTTGGGGTGCTCTGGCTGTCCCCTAGGTGTCCCTGGGGGTGCCCTGCCTGTCCCCTAGGTGTCCCTGGGGGTGCCCTGGCTGTCCCCTAGGTGTCCCTGGGTGTCCCTGGGCGTGCACAGGGTGTCCCTGGGGTTCCCTGGCTGTCCCCTAGGTGTCCCTGGGGGGGCCCTGGCTGTCCCCTAGGTGTCCCTTGGGGTGCCCTGGGTGTCCCTGGGGGGGCCCTGGCTGTCCCCTAGGTTTCCCTGGGGGTGCCCTGGGTGTCCTTGGGGGGGCCCTGCCTGTCCCCTAGGTGTCCCTGGGGGGGCCCTGGCTGTCCCCTAGGTGTCCCTGGGGGTGCATTAGGTGTCCCTGGGGGTGCCCAGGGTGTCCCTGGGGTTCCCTGGCTGTCCCCTAGGTGTCCCTGGGGGGGCCCTGGCTGTCCCCTAGGTGTCCCTGGGGGTGCACAGGGTGTCCCTGGGGTTCCCTGGCTGTCCCCTAGGTGTCTCTGGGGGGGCCCTGGTGTCCCTGGGTTGCCCTGGCTGTCCCCTAGGTGTCCTTGCCTGTCTCGTATCCTCGACTCCGCCTCCGGCGCCATGGTGACTCCCCTCCCAGTCTGGACCATTGTGGCCTCACCCCCTCCCCTGGGGCCATCCGACCCATCCCAGTATAGACCAGTAAGGCACCGAGTGGCCACCATGGACCCCCACACGCCTGCCAGTTCATCCCAGTTCATCCCAGTCCACTCTTTGTCCATCCCAGGTTTCTCTGGTCACCCTCCCAGTGCTCTCAGTCCATCCCAGTCCCGCAGGTGTTGGTGCTTGGGGCTTGATGAGCTGGTGCCTGTCCGCAACGTGGAGCGGCTCAAACGGGACCTCAGGGTGAGGGGGGGCGCGGATTTGGGGGGATCCTGGGGGTCCTGAGTTGTCGTGGAGGGGGTTTTTGGGTTGTGGGGGGTCTGGGGGGCGTCCTGGGGGCTGCTTTGGGTGCTTTGGGGGGTATTCGGGAGGCTTGGGCGGCCCATTTGAGGCATCAAAGAACCTGAGGAGGGTTTTGATAGCTCCTGGAGGTGGAGGCGGCTGTGGGGGTGAGCTGGCTGTCCCAGGGGGTTCCTGGCTGTCCCTCGATGTCCCTGGGGTGCCCTGGCTGTCACTTAGGTGTCCCTCGGGGTGCCCTGGCTGTCCCTAGGGTGCCCTGGCTGTCCCCTAGGTGTCCCTGGGGTGCCCTGACTGTCCCTAGGTGTCCCTGGGGGTACCCTGGCTGTCCCTGGAGGTGCCCTGCCTGTCCCCTAGGTGTCCCTGGGGGTGTCCTGCCTTGCCCTAAGTGTCCCTGGGGGTGCCCTGGCTGTCCCCTCCGTGTCCCTGGGGGTGCCCTGGGTGTCCCTGGGGTGCCCTGGCTGACCCCAAGGTGTCCCTTGGGGTGCCAAGAGTGTCCCTAGGAGGTCCCTGGCTGTCCCCTAGGGGTCTCTGGGGGTGCCCTGGCTGTCCCGTCAGTGTCCCTGGGGGTGCCCTGCCTGTCCCTTAGGTGTCCCTGAGTGTGCCCTGGCTGTCCCTAGGGTGCCCTGGCTGTGCCCTCGGTGTCTCTGGGGGTGCCCTGGCTGTCCCTAGGGTGCCATGGCTGTCCCTAGGGTGCCCTGGCTGTCCCCTCAGTGTCCCTGGGGGTGCCCTGGGTGTCCCTGGGTAGCCCTGGCTGTCCCCTAGGTGTCCCTGGGGGGCCCCTGGCTGTCCCCTTGGTGTCCCTGGGGGGGCCCTGGCTGTCCTTGGGGTGCCCTGGCTGTCCTTGGTGTCCCAGAGGGTGCCCTGGCTGTCCCGTAGGTGTCCCTGGGCTGCCCTGGCTGTCCCTAGGGTGCCCTGGCTGTGCCCTAGGTGTCCCTGCGGTGCCCTGGCTGTCCCCTCAGTGTCCCTGAGGGTGCACTGGGTGTCCCTGGCGTGCCCTGGCTGTCTCCTAGGTGTCCCTGGGGGTGCCATGGCTGTTCTCTAGGTGTCCCTGGGGTGCCCTGGGTGTCCCTGGCGTGCCCTGGCTGTCTCCTAGGTGTCCCTGGGAGTGCCCTGGGTGTCCCTGGGGTGCCCTGGCTGTCCCCTAAGTGTCCCTGGGGGGGTCCTGGCTGTCCCCTAGGCATCCCTGGGGGTGCCCTGGCTGTCCCTGGGGTGCCCTGGCTGTCCCCTAGGTGTCCCTGGGGGTGCCCTGGCTGTCCCTGGGGTGCCCTGGCTGTCCCCTAGATGTCCCTGGAGGTCGCCTAGGTGTCCCTGGGGGTGCCCTCGCTGTCCCTGGGGTGCCCTGGCTGTCCCCTAGGTGTCCCTGGTTGTGCCCTGGTGTCCCTCGGGGTGCCCTGGCTGTCCCCTAGGTGTCCCTGGGGGTGCCGTTGGTGTGCCTGGGGTGCCCTGTCTGTCCTCTAGGTGTCCCTGGGGTTGCCTTGGGTGTCCCTGGGGTGCTCTGGATGTCCCCTTGGTGTCCCTGGGGGTTCCCTGGCTGTCCCCTTGGTGTCCCTAGGGTGCCCTGTCTGTGCCCTTGCTGTCCCTGGGGGTGCCCTGGCTGTCCCCTTGGTGTCCCTAGGGTGCCCTGTCTGTGCCCTTGGTGTCCCTGGGGGTGCCCTGGCTGTCCCTAGGGTGCCCTGGCTGTCCCCTAGGTGTCCCTGGGGGTGCCCTGCTGTCCCTCGGGGTGCCCTGGCTGTCCCCTAGGTGCCCCTGGGGGTGCCGTGGGTGTGCCTGGGGTGCCCTGTCTGTCCTGTAGGTGTCCCTGGGGTTGCCCTGGGTGTCCCTGGGGACGCCCTGGCTGTCCGCTAGGTGTCCCTGGGGGTGCCCTGGGTGTCCCTGGGGAGCCCTGGCTGTCCCCTTGGGGTCTCTGGGGGTGCCCTGCCTGTCCCCTAGGTGTCCCTGGGGGTGCCCTGACTGTCCCCTTGGTGTCCCTAGGGTGCCCTCTCTGTGCCCTTGGTGTCCCTTGGGGTGCCCTGGCTGTCCCTAGGGTTCCCTGGCTGTGCCCTTGCTGTCCCTGGGGGTGCCCTGGCTGTCCCTAGGGTGCCCTGGCTGTCCCCAAGGTGTCCCTGGGGGTGCCATGGCTGTCCCCTCGTTGTCCCTGGGGGTACCCTGCGTGTCCCCTAGGTGTCCTTGGGGGTGCCCTGCCTGTCCCCAGGGTGCCCTGGCTGTGCCCTCGGTGTCTCTGGGGGTGCCCTGGCTGTCCCTAGGGTTCCCTGCCTGCCCCCTCGGTGTCCCTGGGGGTGACATGTCTGTCCCTATGGTGCCCTGTCTGTCCCCTAGGGGTCTGTGGGGGTGCCCTGCCTGTCCCCTAGGTGTCCCTGGGGGTGCCCTCCCTGTCCCTCGGGGTGCCCTGGCTGTCCCCTAGGTGTCCCTGGGGGCGCCCAGGGTGTCCCTGGGGTGCCCTGGCTGTCCCCTACGTGTCCCTGGGGGTGCCCTGGGTGTCCCTGGGGTGCCCTGGCTGTCCCCTACGTGTCCCTGGGGGTGCCCTGGGTGTCCCTGGGGGTGCCCTTGCTGTCCCCTAGGTGTCCCTGGGGCTGCCCTGGCTGTCCCCTAGGTGTCCCTGGGGTGCCCTGGCTGTCCCCTAGGTGTCCCTGTGGGTGCCCTGGCTTTCCTTGGGGTGCTCTGGCTGTCCCCTTGGTGTCCCTGGGGGTGCCCTGGGTGTCCCTGAGGTGCACTGGGGGTGCCCTGCCTGTCCCCTAGCTGTCCCTGGGGGGGCCCTGGCCATCCCCTAGGTGTCCCTGGGGGTTCTCTGCCTGTCCCCTTCGTGTCCCTGGGGGTGCCCTGGGTGTCCCTGGGGGTGCCCTGGCTGTCCCCTACGTGTCCCTGGCGGTTCCTGGCCTGTCCCCTAGGTGTCCCTGGGGGTTCCCTGGGTGTCCCTGGAGTGCCCTGGCTGTCACCTAAATGTCCCTGGGGGTGCCCTGGGTGTCCCTGGAGTGCCCTAGCTGTCCCCTAAATGTCCCTGGGGCTGCCCTGGCTGTCCCCTAGGTGTCCCTGGGGGTGTCCGGCCTTCCCCTAGGTGTCCCTGGGGGTGCCCTGGCTTTCCCCTAGGTGTCCCTGGGGGTGCCCTGTCTGTCCCCTTGGTGTCCCAGGGGGTGCCCTTGGTGTCCCTGGGGTGCCCTGGCTGTCCCCTTGGTGTCCCTGGGGGAGCCCTGGGTGTCCCTGGGGTGCCCTGGGGGTGCCGTGCCTGTCCCCTAGGTGTCCCTGGGGGTGCCATGCCTGTCCCCTAGGTGTCCCTGGGTGTGCCCTGGCTGTCCCTAGGGTGCGCTGGCTGTCCCCTAGGTGTCCCTGGGGGTGACCTGCCTGTCCCCTAGGTGTCCCTGGGGGTGCCCTGGGTGTCCCTGGGGTGCCCTGGCTGTCCCCTTGGTGTCCCTGGGGGTGCCCTGGGTGTCCCTGGGGTGCCCTGGATGTCACTGGGGGGGCCCTGGCTGTCCCTGGGGGTGCCCTGGCTGTCCCCTAGGTGTCCCTGGGGGTGCCCTCGCTGTCCCTGGGGTGCCCTGGCTGTCCCCTAGGTGTCCCTGGTGGTCCCCTTGGTGTCCCTGGGGGTGCCCAGGGTGTCCCTTAGGTGTCCCTAGGGTGCCCTGGCTGTGCCCTAGGTGTCCCTGGGGTGCCCTGGCTGTCCCGTCAGTGTCCCTGGGGGTGCCCTGGCTGTCCCTAGGGTGCCCTGGCTGTGCCCTTGGTGTCCCTGGGGGTGCCCTGGCTGTCTCCTAGGTGTCCCTGGGGGTGCCCAGGGTGTCCCTGGGGTGTCCTGGCTGTCCCCCACGTGTCCCTGGGGGTGCCCAGGGTGTCCCTGGGGGTGCCCTTGCTGTCCCGTAGGTGTCCCTGGGGGTGCCCTGGGTGTCCCCCTGGTGTCCCTGGGGTGCCCTGGCTGTCCCCTAGGTGTCCCTGGGGGTGACCAGGCTGTCCTTGGGGTGCTCTGGCTGTCCCCTAGATGTCCCTGGGGGTGCCCTGCCTGTCCCCTAGGTGTCCCTGGGGGTGCCCTGGCTGTCCCCTAGGTGTCCCTGGGTGTCCCTGGGCGTGCACAGGGTGTCCCTGGGGTTCCCTGGCTGTCCCCTAGGTGTCCCTGGGGGGGCCCTGGCTGTCCCCTAGGTGTCCCTGGGGGTGCCCTGGGTGTCCCTGGGGGGGCCCTGGCTGTCCCCTAGGTTTCCCTGGGGGTGCCCTGGGTGTCCTTGGGGGGGCCCTGCCTGTCCCCTAGGTGTCCCTGGGGGGGCCCTGGCTGTCCCCTAGGTGTCCCTGGGGGTGCATTAGGTGTCCCTGGGGGTGCCCAGGGTGTCCCTGGGGTTCCCTGGCTGTCCCCTAGGTGTCCCTGGGGGGGCCCTGGCTGTCCCCTAGGTGTCCCTGGGGGTGCACAGGGTGTCCCTGGGGTTCCCTGGCTGTCCCCTAGGTGTCTCTGGGGGGGCCCTGGTGTCCCTGGGTTGCCCTGGCTGTCCCCTAGGTGTCCTTGCCTGTCTCGTATCCTCGACTCCGCCTCCGGCGCCATGGTGACTCCCCTCCCAGTCTGGACCATTGTGGCCTCACCCCCTCCCCTGGGGCCATCCGACCCATCCCAGTATAGACCAGTAAGGCACCGAGTGGCCACCATGGACCCCCACACGCCTGCCAGTTCATCCCAGTTCATCCCAGTCCACTCTTTGTCCATCCCAGGTTTCTCTGGTCACCCTCCCAGTGCTCTCAGTCCATCCCAGTCCCGCAGGTGTTGGTGCTTGGGGCTTGATGAGCTGGTGCCTGTCCGCAACGTGGAGCGGCTCAAACGGGACCTCAGGGTGAGGGGGGCGCGGATTTGGGGGGATCCTGGGGGTCCTGAGTTGTCGTGGAGGGGGTTTTTGGGTTGTGGGGGGTCTGGGGGGCGTCCTGGGGGCGGCTTTGGGTGCTTTGGGGGGTATTCGGGAGGCTTGGGCGGCCCATTTGAGGCATCAAAGAACCTGAGGAGGGTTTTGATAGCTCCTGGAGGTGGAGGCGGCTGTGGGGGTGAGCTGGCTGTCCCAGGGGGTTCCTGGCTGTCCCTCGATGTCCCTGGGGTGCCCTGGCTGTCACTTAGGTGTCCCTCGGGGTGCCCTGGCTGTCCCTAGGGTGCCCTGGCTGTCCCCTAGGTGTCCCTGGGGTGCCCTGACTGTCCCTAGGTGTCCCTGGGGGTACCCTGGCTGTCCCTGGAGGTGCCCTGCCTGTCCCCTAGGTGTCCCTGGGGGTGTCCTGCCTTGCCCTAGGTGTCCCTGGGGGTGCCCTGGCTGTCCCCTCCGTGTCCCTGGGGGTGCCCTGGGTGTCCCTGGGGTGCCCTGGCTGACCCCAAGGTGTCCCTTGGGGTGCCAAGAGTGTCCCTAGGAGGTCCCTGGCTGTCCCCTAGGGGTCTCTGGGGGTGCCCTGGCTGTCCCGTCAGTGTCCCTGGGGGTGCCCTGCCTGTCCCTTAGGTGTCCCTGAGTGTGCCCTGGCTGTCCCTAGGGTGCCCTGGCTGTGCCCTCGGTGTCTCTGGGGGTGCCCTGGCTGTCCCTAGGGTGCCATGGCTGTCCCTAGGGTGCCCTGGCTGTCCCCTCAGTGTCCCTGGGGGTGCCCTGGGTGTCCCTGGGTAGCCCTGGCTGTCCCCTAGGTGTCCCTGGGGGGCCCCTGGCTGTCCCCTTGGTGTCCCTGGGGGGGCCCTGGCTGTCCTTGGGGTGCCCTGGCTGTCCTTGGTGTCCCAGAGGGTGCCCTGGCTGTCCCGTAGGTGTCCCTGGGCTGCCCTGGCTGTCCCTAGGGTGCCCTGGCTGTGCCCTAGGTGTCCCTGCGGTGCCCTGGCTGTCCCCTCAGTGTCCCTGAGGGTGCACTGGGTGTCCCTGGCGTGCCCTGGCTGTCTCCTAGGTGTCCCTGGGGGTGCCATGGCTGTTCTCTAGGTGTCCCTGGGGTGCCCTGGGTGTCCCTGGCGTGCCCTGGCTGTCTCCTAGGTGTCCCTGGGAGTGCCCTGGGTGTCCCTGGGGTGCCCTGGCTGTCCCCTAAGTGTCCCTGGGGGGGCCCTGGCTGTCCCCTAGGCATCCCTGGGGGTGCCCTGGCTGTCCCTGGGGTGCCCTGGCTGTCCCCTAGGTGTCCCTGGGGGTGCCCTGGCTGTCCCTGGGGTGCCCTGGCTGTCCCCTAGATGTCCCTGGAGGTCGCCTAGGTGTCCCTGGGGGTGCCCTCGCTGTCCCTGGGGTGCCCTGGCTGTCCCCTAGGTGTCCCTGGTTGTGCCCTGGTGTCCCTCGGGGTGCCCTGGCTGTCCCCTAGGTGTCCCTGGGGGTGCCGTTGGTGTGCCTGGGGTGCCCTGTCTGTCCTCTAGGTGTCCCTGGGGTTGCCTTGGGTGTCCCTGGGGTGCTCTGGATGTCCCCTTGGTGTCCCTGGGGGTTCCCTGGCTGTCCCCTTGGTGTCCCTAGGGTGCCCTGTCTGTGCCCTTGCTGTCCCTGGGGGTGCCCTGGCTGTCCCCTTGGTGTCCCTAGGGTGCCCTGTCTGTGCCCTTGGTGTCCCTGGGGGTGCCCTGGCTGTCCCTAGGGTGCCCTGGCTGTCCCCTAGGTGTCCCTTGGGGTGCCCTGCGGTCCCTCGGGGTGCCCTGGCTGTCCCCTAGGTGCCCCTGGGGGTGCCGTGGGTGTGCCTGGGGTGCCCTGTCTGTCCTCTAGGTGTCCCTGGGGTTGCCCTGGGTGTCCCTGGGGACGCCCTGGCTGTCCGCTAGGTGTCCCTGGGGGTGCCCTGGGTGTCCCTGGGGGGCCCTGGCTGTCCCCTTGGGGTCTCTGGGGGTGCCCTGCCTGTCCCCTAGGTGTCCATGGGGGTGCCCTGACTGTCCCCTTGGTGTCCCTAGGGTGCCCTCTCTGTGCCCTTGGTGTCCCTTGGGGTGCCCTGGCTGTCCCTAGGGTTCCCTGGCTGTGCCCTTGGTGTCCCTGGGGGTGCCCTGGCTGTCCCTAGGGTGCCCTGGCTGTCCCCTAGGTGTCCCTGGGGGTGCCATTGCTGTCCCCTCGTTGTCCCTGGGGGTACCCTGCGTGTCCCCTAGGTGTCCTTGGGGGTGCCCTGGCTTTCCCCTCGGTGTCCCTGGGGGTGCCCTGTCTGTCCCCTTGGTGTCCCAGGGTTGCCCTGGTTGTCCCTGGGGTGCCCTGGCTGTCCCCTAGGTGTCCCTGGGGGTGCCCTGGCTGTCCCCTTGGTGTCCCTGGGGTGCCCTGGCTGTCCCCTTGGTGTCCCTGGGGGAGCCCTGGGTGTCCCTGGGGTGCCCTGGGGGTGCCCTGCCTGTTCCCTAGGTGTCCCTGGGGGTGCCATGCCTGTCCCCTAGGTGTCCCTGGGTGTGCCCTGGCTGTCCCTAGGGTTCCCTGGCTCTCCCCTTGGTGTCCCTAGGGTGCCCTGTCCGTGCCCTTGGTGTCCCTGGGGGTGCCCTGGCTGTCCCCTTGGTGTCCCTAGGGTGCCCTGTCTGTGCCCTTGGTGTCCCTGGGGGTGCCCTGGCTGTCCCTAGGGTGCCCTGGCTGTCCCCAAGGTGTCCCTGGGGGTGCCATGGCTGTCCCCTCGTTGTCCCTGGGGGTACCCTGCGTGTCCCCTAGGTGTCCTTGGGGGTGCCCTGCCTGTCCCCAGGGTGCCCTGGCTGTGCCCTCGGTGTCTCTGGGGGTGCCCTGGCTGTCCCTAGGGTTCCCTGCCTGCCCCCTCGGTGTCCCTGGGGGTGACATGTCTGTCCCTATGGTGCCCTGTCTGTCTCCTAGGGGTTTTTGGGGGTGCCCTGCCTGTCCCCTAGGTGTCCCTGGGGGTGCCCTCCCTGTCCCTCGGGGTGCCCTGGCTGTCCCCTAGGTGTCCCTGGGGGCGCCCAGGGTGTCCCTGGGGTGCCCTGGCTGTCCCCTACGTGTCCCTGGGGGTGCCCTGGGTGTCCCTGGGGTGCCCTGGCTGTCCCCTACGTGTCCCTGGGGGTGCCCTGGGTGTCCCTGGGGGTGCCCTTGCTGTCCCCTAGGTGTCCCTGGGGCTGCCCTGGCTGTCCCCTAGGTGTCCCTGGGGTGCCCTGGCTGTCCCCTAGGTGTCCCTGTGGGTGCCCTGGCTTTCCTTGGGGTGCTCTGGCTGTCCCCTTGGTGTCCCTGGGGGTGCCCTGGGTGTCCCTGAGGTGCACTGGGGGTGCCCTGCCTGTCCCCTAGCTGTCCCTGGGGGGGCCCTGGCCATCCCCTAGGTGTCCCTGGGGGTTCTCTGCCTGTCCCCTTCGTGTCCCTGGGGGTGCCCTGGGTGTCCCTGGGGGTGCCCTGGCTGTCCCCTACGTGTCCCTGGCGGTTCCTGGCCTGTCCCCTAGGTGTCCCTGGGGGTTCCCTGGGTGTCCCTGGAGTGCCCTGGCTGTCACCTAAATGTCCCTGGGGGTGCCCTGGGTGTCCCTGGAGTGCCCTAGCTGTCCCCTAAATGTCCCTGGGGCTGCCCTGGCTGTCCCCTAGGTGTCCCTGGGGGTGTCCGGCCTTCCCCTAGGTGTCCCTGGGGGTGCCCTGGCTTTCCCCTAGGTGTCCCTGGGGGTGCCCTGTCTGTCCCCTTGGTGTCCCAGGGGGTGCCCTTGGTGTCCCTGGGGTGCCCTGGCTGTCCCCTTGGTGTCCCTGGGGGAGCCCTGGGTGTCCCTGGGGTGCCCTGGGGGTGCCGTGCCTGTCCCCTAGGTGTCCCTGGGGGTGCCATGCCTGTCCCCTAGGTGTCCCTGGGTGTGCCCTGGCTGTCCCTAGGGTGCGCTGGCTGTCCCCTAGGTGTCCCTGGGGGTGACCTGCCTGTCCCCTAGGTGTCCCTGGGGGTGCCCTGGGTGTCCCTGGGGTGCCCTGGCTGTCCCCTTGGTGTCCCTGGGGGTGCCCTGGGTGTCCCTGGGGTGCCCTGGCTGTCCCCTAGGGTTCTCTGGGGGTGCCCTGGCTGTCCCGTCAGTGTCCCTGGGGGTGCCCTGCCTGTCCCCTAGGTGTCCCTGGGGTTTCCTGCCTGTCCCCTAGGTGTCCCTGGGGGTTCCCTGGGTGTCCCTGGAGTGCCCTGGCTGTCCCCTTAATGTCCCTGGGGGTGCCCTGGCTGTCCCCTAGGTGTCACTGAGGGTGTCCTGCCTTCCCCTATGCGTCCCTGGGGGTGCCCTGGCTTTCCCCACGGTGTCCCTGGGGGTGCCCTGCCTGTCCCCTAGATGTCCCTGGGGGTGCCCTGGGTGTCCCTGGGGGCGCGCTGGCTATCCCCTAGGTGTCCCTGGGGGGGCCCTGGCTGTCCCTGGTGTGCCCTCGCTGTCCCCTTGGTGTCCCTGGGGGGGCCCTGGCTGTCCCCTAGGTGTCCCTGGGGGTGGCTAGGGTGTCCCTGGGGTTCCCTGGCTGTTCCTTAGGTGTCCCTGGGGGGGCCCTGGGTGTCCCTGGGGGTGCACAGAGTGTCAGTGGGGTTCCCTGGCTGTCCCGTACTTGTCCCTGGGGTTCCCTGGCTGTCCCCTAGGTGTCCCTGGGGGTGCCCTGAGTGTCCCTGGGCTGCCCTGGCTGTCCCCTAGGTGTCCCTGGGGGTGCCCTCGCTGTCCCTGGGGTGCCCTGGCTGTCCCCTAGGTGTCCCTGGGGGTTCCCTGCGTGTCCCCTAGGTGTCCTTGGGGGTGCCCTGGCTGTCCCTAGGGTGGCATGGCTGTGCCCTCGGTGTCCCAGGGGGTGCCCTGGCTGTCCCTAGGGTGCCCTGGCTGTCCCCTAGGTGTCCCTGGGGGCGCCCTGGGTGTGCCTGGGGTGCCCTGGCTGTCCCCTAGGTGTCCCTAGGGGTTCCCTGGCTGTCCCCTAAGTGTCCCTGGGGGTGCCCTGGGTGTCCCTGGGGTGCCCTGGCTGTCCCCTAGGTGTCCCTGGGGGGGCCCTGACTGTCCCCTAGGTGTCCCTGGGGGTGCCCTGGGTGTCCCTGGGTGTGCTCTGGAGGTCCCCTAGGTGTCCCTGGGGGTGCCCTGGCTGTCCCTGGGGTGCCCTGGCTGTCCCCAAGTTGTCCCTGGCGGTGCCCTGGCTGTCCTCTCGGTGTCCCTGGGGGTGCCCTGGCTGTCTCCTACGTGTCCCTGGAGCTGCCCTGGGTGTCCCTGGGGTGCCCTGGGGGTGCCCTGGCTGACCCTGGAGTGCCCTGGCTGTCCCCTAGGTGTCCCTGGGGGGTCCCCTGGCTGTCCCCTAGGTGTCCCTGGGGGTGCCCTGGCTGTCCCTAGGGTGCCCTGGGGGTGCCCTGGCTGTCCCTGGAGTGCCCTGGCTGTCCCCTCGGTGTCCCTGGGGGTGCCCTGAGTGTCCTTGGGGTGCCCAGGGGGTGCCCTGGCTGTCCCCAAGGTGTCCCTGGGGTTGCCTTCCCTGTCATCTAGGTGTCCCTCGGGTGCCCTGGCTGTCTCCTAGGTGTCCCTGGGGGTGCCCTGGGTGTGCCTGGGGTGCCCTGGCTGTTCCCTAGGTGTCCCTGGGGGTGCCCTGGCTGTCCCCTAAGTGTCCCTGGGGGTGCCCTGAGTGTCCTTGGGGTGCCCTGGCTGTCCCCTAGGTGTCCCTGGGGGTGCCCTGCCTGTCCCCTAGGCGTCCCTGGGGGTGCCCTGGGTGTCCCTGGGGTTCCCTGGCTGACCCGTACGTGTCCCTGGGGTTCCCTGAAGGTCCCCTAGGTGTCCCTGGGGGTGCCCAGGGTGTCCCTGGGGGTGCCCTTGCTGTCCCGTAGGTGTCCCTGGGGGTGCCCTGGGTGTCCCTGGGGTACCCTGGCTGTCCCCTAGGTGTCCCTGGGGGTGCCCTGGCTTTCCCTTTGGCGTCCCTGGGGTGCCCTGGCTGTCCCCTAGGTGTCCCTGGGAGTGCCCTGGCTGTCCTTGGGTTGGCCTGGCTGTGCCCTTGGTGTCCCTGAGGGTGCCCTGGCTGTCCCTAGGGTGCCCTGGCTGTGCCCTAGGTGTCCCTGTAGTGCCCTGGCTGTCCTCTAGGTGTCCCTGGGGTGCCCTGGGTGTCCCTGGCGTGCCCTGGCTGTCTCCTAGGTGTCCCTGTGGGTGCCCTCCCTGTCCCCCGGGATGCCCTGGCTGTCCCCTAGGTGTCCCTGGGGGTGCCCTGGGTGTCCCTGTGGTCCCCTGGCTCTTCCCTAGGTGTCCCTGTAGGTGCCCTGGCTGTCCCCTAGGTGTCCCTGGGGGTCCCCTTGGTGTCCCTGGGGGTGCCCTGGCTGTCCCCTAGGTGTCCATGGGGGTGCCCTGGGTGTCCCTGGGCTGCCCTGGCTGTCCCCTAGGTGTCCCTGGGGGTGCCCTGGATGTCACTGGGGGGGCCCTGGCTGTCCCTGGGGGTGCCCTGGCTGTCCCCTAGGTGTCCCTGGGGGTGCCCTCGCTGTCCCTGGGGTGCCCTGGCTGTCCCCTAGGTGTCCCTGGTGGTCCCCTTGGTGTCCCTGGGGGTGCCCAGGGTGTCCCTTAGGTGTCCCTAGGGTGCCCTGGCTGTGCCCTAGGTGTCCCTGGGGTGCCCTGGCTGTCCCGTCAGTGTCCCTGGGGGTGCCCTGGCTGTCCCTAGGGTGCCCTGGCTGTGCCCTTGGTGTCCCTGGGGGTGCCCTGGCTGTCTCCTAGGTGTCCCTGGGGGTGCCCAGGGTGTCCCTGGGGTGTCCTGGCTGTCCCCCACGTTTCCCTGGGGGTGCCCAGGGTGTCCCTGGGGGTGCCCTTGCTGTCCCGTAGGTGTCCCTGGGGGTGCCCTGGGTGTCCCCCTGGTGTCCCTGGGGTGCCCTGGCTGTCCCCTAGGTGTCCCTGGGGGTGACCAGGCTGTCCTTGGGGTGCTCTGGCTGTCCCCTAGGTGTCCCTGGGGGTGCCCTGCCTGTCCCCTAGGTGTCCCTGGGGGTGCCCTGGCTGTCCCCTAGGTGTCCCTGGGTGTCCCTGGGCGTGCACAGGGTGTCCCTGGGGTTCCCTGGCTGTCCCCTAGGTGTCCCTGGGGGGGCCCTGGCTGTCCCCTAGGTGTCCCTGGGGGTGCCCTGGGTGTCCCTGGGGGGGCCCTGGCTGTCCCCTAGGTTTCCCTGGGGGTGCCCTGGGTGTCCTTGGGGGGGCCCTGCCTGTCCCCTAGGTGTCCCTGGGGGGGCCCTGGCTGTCCCCTAGGTGTCCCTGGGGGTGCATTAGGTGTCCCTGGGGGTGCCCAGGGTGTCCCTGGGGTTCCCTGGCTGTCCCCTAGGTGTCCCTGGGGGGGCCCTGGTGTCCCTGGGGTGCTCTGACTGTCCCTAGGTGTCCCTGGGGGTGCCCTGGGTGTCCCTGGGGTGCCCTGGGGGTACCCTGGCTGTCCCTGGAGGTGCCCTGCCTGTCCCTTAGGTGTCCCTGGGGGTGCCCTGGCTGTCCCTAGGGTGCCCTGGCTGTGCCCTCGGTGTCTCTGGGGGTGCCCTGGGTGTCCCTAGGGTACCATGGCTGTCCCTAGGGTGCCCTGGCTGTCCCCTCGGTGTCCCTGGGGATGCCCTGGGTGTCCCTGGGGTGCCCTGGCTGTCCCGTCAGTGTCCCTGGGGGTGCCCTGCCTGTCCCCTAGGTGTCCCTGTGGGTGCCATGCCTGTCCCTATGGTGCCCTGGCTGTCCCCTACGTGTCTCTGGGGGTGCCCTGGCTGTCCCTAGGGCGCCCTGGCTGGGCCCTCAGTGTCTCTGGGAGTGCCCAAGGTGTCCCTTGGCGTGCCCATGGTGTTCCTGGGGTTCCCTGGCTGTCCCCTAGGTGTCCCTGGGGGGGCCCTGGGTGTCCCCTAGGTGTCCCTGGAGGTGCCCTGGCTGTCTTTAGGGTGCCCTGGCTGTCCCCTAGGTGTCCCTGGGGGTGCCCTAGGTGTCCCTGGGGGTGCCCTGGCTGTCCCTGGAGTGCCCTGGCTGTCCCCTAGGTGTCCCTGGGGGGGCCCTGGCTGTCCCCTAGGTGTCCCTGGGGGTGTCCTGCCTTCCCCTAGGTGTCCCTCGGGTGCCCTGGCTTTCCCCTAGGTGTCCCTGGGGGTGCCCTGCGTGTCCCTGGGGTGCCCTGGCTGTCCCCTAGGTGTCCCTGGGGGTGCCCTGGCTGTCCCGTCAGTGTCCCTGGGGGTGCCCTGCCTGTCCCCTAGGTGTCGTTGGGGGTGCCCTGGGTGTCCCTGGGGGTGCCCTGCCTGTCCCCTAGGTGTCCCTAAGGGTGCCCTGGCTGTCTCCTAGGTGTCCCTGGGGGTGCCCAGGGTGTCCCTGGGGTGTCCTGGCTGTCCCCTACGTGTCCCTGGGGGTGCCCAGGGTGTCCCTGGGGGTGCCCTTCCTGTCCCGTAGGTGTCCCTGGGGGTGCCTTGGGTGTCCCCTTGGTGTCCCTGGGGTGCCCTGGCTGTCCCCTAGGTGTCCCTGGGGGTGACCAGGCTGTCCTTGGGGTGCTCTGGCTGTCCCCTAGGTGTCCCTGGGGGTGCCCTGCCTGTCCCCTAGGTGTCCCTGGGGGTGCCCTGGCTGTCCCCTAGGTGTCCCTGGGTGTGCCCTGGGTGTCCCTGGGCGTGCACAGGGTGTCCCTGGGGTTCCCTGGCTGTCCCCTAGGTGTCCCTGGGGGGGCCCTGGCTGTCCCCTAGGTGTCCCTGGGGGTGCCCTGGGTGTCCCTGGGGGGGCCCTGGCTGTCCCCTAGGTTTCCCTGGGGGTGCCCTGGGTGTCCTTGGGGGGGCCCTGGCTGTACCCTAGGTTTCCCTGGGGGTGCCCTGGGTGTCCCTGGGGGGGCCCTGGCTGTCCCCTAGGTTTCCCTGGGGGTGCCCTGGGTGTCCCTGGGGGGGCCCTGGCTGTCCCCTAGGTGTCCCTGGGGGGGCCCTGGTGTCCCTGGGGTGCCCTGACTGTCCCTAGGTGTCCCTGGGGGTGCCCTGCCTGTCCCCTAGGTGTCCCTGGGGGTGCCCTGACTGTCCTTCGTGTGCCCAGAGGGTGCCCTGGCTGTGCCCTTGGTGTCCTTGGGGGTGCCCAGGCTGTCCCTAGGGTGTCCTGGCTGTCCCCTAGGTGTCCCTGGGGGTGCCCTGGCAGTCCCTGGAGTGCCCTGGCTGTCCCCTAGGTGTCCCTGGGGGTGCCCTGGGTGTCCCTGGGGGTGCCCTGGCTGTCCCCTAGGTGGCCCTGGGATTGCCCTGGGTGTCCCTGGGGGTGCCCTGGAGGTCCCCTAGGTGTCCTTGGGGGTGCCCTGGCTGTCCCTGGGGTGCCCTGGCTGTCCCCAAGGTGTCCCTGGGGGTGCCCTGCCTGTCCTCTCGGTGTCCCTGGGGGTGCCCTGGCTGTGCTTTTGGTGTCCCTGGGGGTGCCCTGGCTGTCCCTAGGGTGCCCTGGCTGTCCCCTAGGTGTCCCTGGGTGTTCCCTGGGTGTCCCTGGGCGTGCACAGGGTGTCCCTGGGGTTCCCTGGCTGTCCCCTAGGTGTCCCGGGATGGGCCCTGGCTGTCCCCTAGGTGTCCCTGGGGGTGCACAGGGTGTCCCTGGGGTTCCCTGGCTGTCCCCTAGGTGTCTCTGGGGGGGCCCTGGTGTCCCTGGGTTGCCCTGGCTGTCCCCTAGGTGTCCTTGCCTGTCTCGTATCCTCGACTCCGCCTCCGGCGCCATGGTGACTCCCCTCCCAGTCTGGACCATTGTGGCCTCACCCCCTCCCCTGGGGCCATCCGACCCATCCCAGTATAGACCAGTAAGGCACCGAGTGGCCACCATGGACCCCCACACGCCTGCCAGTTCATCCCAGTTCATCCCAGTCCACTCTTTGTCCATCCCAGGTTTCTCTGGTCACCCTCCCAGTGCTCTCAGTCCATCCCAGTCCCGCAGGTGTTGGTGCTTGGGGCTTGATGAGCTGGTGCCTGTCCGCAACGTGGAGCGGCTCAAACGGGACCTCAGGGTGAGGGGGGCGCGGATTTGGGGGGATCCTGGGGGTCCTGAGTTGTCGGGGAGGGGGTTTTTGGGTTGTGGGGGGTCTGGGGGGCGTCCTGGGGGCTGCTTTGGGTGCTTTGGGGGGTATTCGGGAGGCTTGGGCGGCCCATTTGAGGCATCAAAGAACCTGAGGAGGGTTTTGATAGCTCCTGGAGGTGGAGGCGGCTGTGGGGGTGAGCTGGCTGTCCCAGGGGGTTCCTGGCTGTCCCTCGATGTCCCTGGGGTGCCCTGGCTGTCACTTAGGTGTCCCTCGGGGTGCCCTGGCTGTCCCTAGGGTGCCCTGGCTGTCCACTAGGTGTCCCTGGGGTGCCCTGACTGTCCCTAGGCGTCCCTGGGGGTACCCTGGCTGTCCCTGGAGGTGCCCTGCCTGTCCCCTAGGTGTCCCTGGGGGTGTCCTGCCTTGCCCTAGGTGTCCCTGGGGGTGCCCTGGCTGTCCCCTCCGTGTCCCTGGGGGTGCCCTGGGTGTCCCTGGGGTGCCCTGGCTGACCCCAAGGTGTCCCTTGGGGTGCCAAGAGTGTCCCTAGGAGGTCCCTGGCTGTCCCCTAGGGGTCTCTGGGGGTGCCCTGGCTGTCCCGTCAGTGTCCCTGGGGGTGCCCTGCCTGTCCCTTAGGTGTCCCTGGGTGTGCCCTGGCTGTCCCTAGGGTGCCCTGGCTGTGCCCTCGGTGTCTCTGGGGGTGCCCTGGCTGTCCCTAGGGTGCCATGGCTGTCCCTAGGGTGCCCTGGCTGTGCCCTAGGTGTCCCTGCGGTGCCATGGCTGTCCCCTCAGTGTCCCTGAGGGTGCCCTGGGTGTCCCTGGGTAGCCCTGGCTGTCCCCTAGGTGTCCCTGGGGGGGCCCTGGCTGTCCCCTTGGTGTCCCTGGGGGGGCCCTGGCTGTCCTTGGGGTGCCCTGGCTGTCCTTGGTGTCCCAGAGAGTGCCCTGGCTGTCCCGTACGTGTCCCTGGGCTGCCCTGGCTGTCCCTAGGGTGCCCTGGCTGTGCCCTAGGTGTCCCTGCGGTGCCATGGCTGTCCCCTCAGTGTCCCTGAGGGTGCACTGGGTGTCCCTGGCGTGCCCTGGCTGTCTCCTAGGTGTCCCTGGGGGTGCCATGGCTGTTCTCTAGGTGTCCCTGGGGTGCCCTGGGTGTCCCTGGCGTGCCCTGGCTGTCTCCTAGGTGTCCCTGGGAGTGCCCTGGGTGTCCCTGGGGTGCCCTGGCTGTCCCCTAAGTGTCCCTGGGGGGGCCCTGGCTGTCCCCTAGGCGTCCCTGGGGGTGCCCTGGCTGTCCCTGGGGTGCCCTGGCTGTCCCCTAGGTGTCCCTGGGGGTGCCCTGGCTGTCCCTGGGGTGCCCTGGCTGTCCCCTAGATGTCCCTGGAGGTCGCCTAGGTGTCCCTGGGGGTGCCCTCGCTGTCCCTGGGGTGCCCTGGCTGTCCCCTAGGTGTCCCTGGTTGTGCCCTGGTGTCCCTCGGGGTGCCCTGGCTGTCCCCTAGGTGTCCCTGGGGGTGCCGTTGGTGTGCCTGGCGTGCCCTGTCTGTCCTCTAGGTGTCCCTGGGGTTGCCTTGGGTGTCCCTGGGGTGCTCTGGATGTCCCCTTGGTGTCCCTGGGGGTTCCCTGGCTGTCCCCTTGGTGTCCCTAGGGTGCCCTGTCTGTGCCCTTGCTGTCCCTGGGGGTGCCCTGGCTGTCCCCTTGGTGTCCCTAGGGTGCCCTGTCTGTGCCCTTGGTGTCCCTGGGGGTGCCCTGGCTGTCCCTAGGGTGCCCTGGCTGTCCCCTAGGTGTCCCTGGGGGTGCCCTGCTGTCCCTCGGGGTGCCCTGGCTGTCCCCTAGGTGCCCCTGGGGGTGCCGTGGGTGTGCCTGGGGTGCCCTGTCTGTCCTCTAGGTGTCCCCTGGGGTTGCCCTGGGTGTCCCTGGGGACGCCCTGGCTGTCCGCTAGGTGTCCCTGGGGGTGCCCTGGGTGTCCCTGGGGGGCCCTGGCAGTCCCCTTGGGGTCTCTGGGGGTGCCCTGCCTGTCCCCTAGGTGTCCCTGGGGGTGCCCTGACTGTCCCCTTGGTGTCCCTAGGGTGCCCTCTCTGTGCCCTTGGTGTCCCTTGGGGTGCCCTGGCTGTCCCTAGGGTTCCCTGGCTGTGCCCTTGGTGTCCCTGGGGGTGCCCTGGCTGTCCCTAGGGTGCCCTGGCTGTCCCCTAGGTGTCCCTGGGGGTGCCATGGCTGTCCCCTCGTTGTCCCTGGGGGTACCCTGCGTGTCCCCTAGGTGTCCTTGGGGGTGCCCTGGCTTTCCCCTCGGTGTCCCTGGGGGTGCCCTGTCTGTCCCCTTGGTGTCCCAGGGTTGCCCTGGTTGTCCCTGGGGTGCCCTGGCTGTCCCCTAGGTGTCCCTGGGGGTGCCCTGGCGGTCCCCTTGGTGTCCCTGGGGTGCCCTGGCTGTCCCCTTGGTGTCCCTGGGGGAGCCCTGGGTGTCCCTGGGGTGCCCTGGGGGTGCCCTGCCTGTTCCCTAGGTGTCCCTGGGGGTGCCATGCCTGTCCCCTAGGTGTCCCTGGGTGTGCCCTGGCTGTCCCTAGGGTTCCCTGGCTCTCCCCTTGGTGTCCCTAGGGTGCCCTGTCCGTGCCCTTGGTGTCCCTGGGGGTGCCCTGGCTGTCCCCTTGGTGTCCCTAGGGTGCCCTGTCTGTGCCCTTGGTGTCCCTGGGGGTGCCCTGGCTGTCCCTAGGGTGCCCTGGCTGTCCCCAAGGTGTCCCTGGGGGTGCCATGGCTGTCCCCCCGTTGTCCCTGGGGGTACCCTGCGTGTCCCCTAGGTGTCCTTGGGGGTGCCCTGGCTGTGCCCTACGTGTCGCTGGGGTGCCCTGGCTGTTCCCTAGGAGGCCCAGAGGGTGCCCTGGCTGTCCCTAGGGTGCCCTGCCTGTCCTTTACGTGTCCCTGGGGGTGCCATGCCTGTCCCCTAGGTGTCCCTGGGGGTGCCCTGCCTGTCCCCAGGGTGCCCTGGCTGTGCCCTCGGTGTCTCTGGGGGTGCCCTGGCTGTCCCTAGGGTTCCCTGCCTGCCCCCTCGGTGTCCCTGGGGGTGCCATGTCTGTCCCTATGGTGCCCTGTCTGTCCCCTAGGGGTCTGTGGGGGTGCCCTGCCTGTCCCCTAGGTGTCCCTGGGGGTGCCCTCCCTGTCCCTCGGGGTGCCCTGGCTGTCCCCTAGGTGTCCCTGGGGGCGCCCAGGGTGTCCCTGGGGTGCCCTGGCTGTCCCCTACGTGTCCCTGGGGGTGCCCTGGGTGTCCCTGGGGTGCCCTGGCTGTCCCCTACGTGTCCCTGGGGGTGCCCTGGGTGTCCCTGTGGGTGCCCTTGCTGTCCCCTAGGTGTCCCTGGGGCTGCCCTGGCTGTCCCCTAGGTGTCCCTGGGGTGCCCTGGCTGTCCCCTAGGTGTCCCTGTGGGTGCCCTGGCTGTCCTTGGGGTGCTCTGGCTGTCCCCTTGGTGTCCCTGGGGTGCCCTGGGTGTCCCTGAGGTGCACTGGGGGTGCCCTGCCTGTCCCCTAGCTGTCCTGGGGGGGCCCTGGCCATCCCCTAGGTGTCCCTGGGGGTTCTCTGCCTGTCCCCTTCGTGTCCCTGGGGGTGCCCTGGGTGTCCCTGGGGGTGCCCTGGCTGTCCCCTACGTGTCCCTGGCGGTTCCTGGCCTGTCCCCTAGGTGTCCCTGGGGGTTCCCTGGGTGTCCCTGGAGTGCCCTGGCTGTCACCTAAATGTCCCTGGGGGTGCCCTGGGTGTCCCTGGAGTGCCCTAGCTGTCCCCTAAATGTCCCTGGGGCTGCCCTGGCTGTCCCCTAGGTGTCCCTGGGGGTGTCCGGCCTTCCCCTAGGTGTCCCTGGGGGTGCCCTGGCTTTCCCCTCGGTGTCCCTGGGGGTGCCCTGTCTGTCCCCTTGGTGTCCCAGGGGGTGCCCTTGGTGTCCCTGGGGCGCCCTTGGTTTCCCCTTGGTGTCCCTGGGGGAGCCCTGGGTGTCCCTGGGGTGCCCTGGGGGTGCCGTACCTGTCCCCTAGGTGTCCCTGGGGGTGCCATGCCTGTCCCCTAGGTGTCCCTGGGTGTGCCCTGGCTGTCCCTAGGGTGCCCTGGCTGTCCCCTAGGTGTCCCTGGGGGTGACCTGCCTGTCCCCTAGGTGTCCCTGGGGGTGCCCTGGCTGTCCCCAGGGTGCCCTGGCTGTGCCCTCGGTGTCTCTGGGGGTGCCCAGGCTGTCCCCTCGGTGTCCCTGGGGGTGCCCGGGCTGTCCCTAGTGTGCCGTGGCTGTCCCCTAGGTGTCCCTGGGGGTACCCTGTGTGTGCCTGGGGTGCCCTGGCTGTCCCCTAGGTGTCCCTGGGGGTGACCTGGGTGTCCCTGGGGATGCCCTGGCTGTCCTCTAGGTGTCCCTGGGGATGCCCTGGCTGTCCCCTAGGTGTCCCTGGGTGTCCCTGGGGTGCCGTGGGGGTGCCCTGCCTGTCCTCTAGGTGTCCTTGGGGGTGCCCTGGCTGTCCCCTAGGTTTCCCTGGGGTGCCCTGGCTGTCCCCTAGGTGTCCCTGGGGGTGCCCTGGGTGTCCCTGGAGTGCCCTGGCAGTCCCCTAAATGTCCCTGGGAGTGCCCTGGCTTTCCCCTCGGTGTCCCTGGGGGTGCCCTGCCTCTCCCCTAGGTGTCCCTGGGGGTGCCGTGGCTGTCTTTAGGGTGCCCTGGCTGTCCCCTAGGTGTCCCTGGGTGTGCCCTGCCTGTCCCCTAGGTGTCGTTCGGGGTGCCATGGGTGTCCCTGGGGTGCCCTGCCTGTCCCCTAGGTGTCCTTGGGGGTGCCCTGGGTGTCCCCTAGGTGTCCCTGGGTGTGCCCTGCCTGTCCCCTTGGTGTCGTTCGGCGTGCCCTGGGTGTCCCTGGGGTGCCCTGGCTGTCCCCTAGGGGTCTCTGGGAGTGCCCTGGCTGTCCCCTAGGTGTCCCTGGGGGTGCCCTGGGTGTCCCTGGAGTGCCCTGGCAGTCCCCTAAATGTCCCTGGGAGTGCCCTGGCTTTCCCCTCGGTGTCCCTGGGGGTGCCCTGGGTGTCCCTGGGGGGGCGCTGGCTATCCCCTAGGTGTCCCTGGGGGGGCCCTGGCTGTCCCTGGTGTGCCCTGGCTGTCCCCTTGGTGTCCCTCGGGGGCCCTGGCTGTCCCCTAGGTGTCCCTGGGGGTGCCCTGGCTGTCCCTATGGTGCCCTGGGGGTGCCCTGGCTGTTTCTGGAGTGCCCTGGCTTTCCCCTAGGTGTCCCTGGGGGTGCCTTGGTGTCCCTCGGGGTGCCCTGGCTGTCCCCTAAGTGTCCCTGGGGGCGCCCAGGGTGTCCCTGGGGTGCCCTGGCTGTCCCCTACGTGTCCCTGGGGGTGCCCAGGGTGTCCCTGGGGGCGCCCTTGCTGTCCCCTAGGTGTCCCTGGGGGTGTCCTGGTGTCCCTCGTGGTGCCCTGGCTGTCCCCTAAGGGTCTCTGGGGGTGCCCAGGGTGTCCCTGGGGATGCCTTGGAGGTCCCCTAGGTGTCCCTGGGGTGCCCTGGCTGTCCCCTACGTGTCCCTGGGGGTGCCCAGGGTGTCCCTTAGGTGTCCCTAGGGTTCCCTGGCTGTCCCGTAGGTGTCCCTGGGGGTGCCCTGGCTGTCCCTGGGGTGCTCTGGATGTCCCCTTGGGGTCTCTGGGGGTGCCCTGCCTGTCCCCTACGTGTCCCTGGGGTGCCCTGGCTGTCCCCTAGGTGTCCATGGGGGGTCCCCTTGGTGTCCCTGGGGGTGCCCAGGGTGTCCCTTAGGTGTCCCTAGGGTTCCCTGGCTGTCCCGTAGGTGTCCCTGGGGGTGCCCTGGTGTCCCTCGGGGTGCCCTGGCTGTCCCCTACGTGTCCCTGGGGGTGCCCAGGGTGTCCCTGGGGATGCCTTGGAGGTCCCCTACGTGTCCCTGGGGTGCCCTGGCTGTCCCCTCGGTGTCCCTGGGGGTGCCCAGGGTGTCCCTGGGGGTGCCCTTGCTGTCCCGTAGGTGTCCCTGGGGGTGCCCTGGGTGTCCCTGGGGTGCCCTGGCTGTCCTTGGGGTGCTCTGGCTTTCCCCTTGGTGTCCCTGGGGGTGCCCTGTCTTTCCCCTAGCTGTCCCTGGGGGTGCCCTGGCTGTCCCTGGGGTTCCATGGCTGTCCTCTACGTGTCCCTGGGGGTGCTCTGGGTGTCCCCTCGGTGTCCCTGGGGGTACCCTGCCTTTCCCCTAGGTGTCCTTGGGGGTGCCCTGGATGTCCCCTAGGTGTCCCTGGGGGTGCCCTGCCTGTGCCCTAGGTGTCCCTGGGGGTGCCCTGGCTGTCCCTAGGGTGCCCTGGCTGGTTCCTAGGTGTCCCTGGGGGTGCCCTGGGTGTCCCTGGGGTGCCCTGGCTGTCCCCTAGGTGTCCCTGGGGGGGCCCTGGCTGTCCCCTAGGTGTCCCTGGGGTGCCCTGCCTGTCCCCTAGGTGTCCCTGGGGGTGCCCTCGGTGTCCCTGAGGGTGCTCTGGTTGTCCCCTAGGTGTCCCTGGGGGTTCCCTGCCTGTCCCCTAGGTGTCCCTGGGGGTTCCGTGGGTGTCCCTGGGGGTTCCTTGGCTGTCCCCTAGGTGTCCCTGGGGGTGCCCTGGGTGTCCCTGGAGTGCCCTGGCTATCCCCTAAATGTCCCTGGGGGTGCCCTGGCTGTCCCGTAGGTGTCCCTGGGGGTGCCCTGCCTGTCCCCTTGGTGTCCCAGGGGGTGCCCTGGGTGTCCCTGGTGTGCACTGCCTGTCCCTAGGGTGTCCTGACTGTCCCCAAGGTGTCCCTGTGGGTGCCCAGAGTGTCCCTGGGAGTGCCCTGGCTGTACCCTAGGGGTCTCTGGGGGTGCCCTGGCTGTCCCCTCGGTGTCCCTGGGGGTGCCCTGCCTGTCCCCTAGGTGTCCCTGGGGGGTCCTGGCTGTCCCCTAGGTGTCCCTGGGGGTGCTCTGGGTGTCCCTGGGGGTGCCCTGGCTGTCCCCTTGGTGTCCCTGGGGGTGCCCTGACTGTCCTTGGGGTGCCCAGGGGGTGCCCTGGCTGTGCCCTTGGTGTCCTTGGGGGTGCCCAGGCTGTCCCTAGGGTGTCCTGGCTGTCCCCTAGGTGTCCCTGGGGGTGCCCTGGCAGTCCCTGGAGTGCCCTGGCTGTCCCCTAGGTGTCCCTGGGGGTGCCCTGGCTGTCCCCTAGGTGTCCCTGGGGGTGCCCTGGCTGTCCCCTAGGTGTCCCTGGGGGTGCCCTGCCTCTCCCCTAGGTGTCCCTGCGGGTGCCCTGGCTGTCCCCTAGGTGTCCCTGGGGGTGCCCTGGGTGTCCCTGGGGGTGCCCTGGCTGTCCCCTAGGTGTCCCTGGGGGTGCCCTGGGTGTCCCTGGGGGTGCCCTCGCTGTCCCTGTGGTGCCCTGGTTGTCCCCTAGGTGGCCCTGGGATTACCCTGGGTGTCCCTGGGGGTGCCCTGGAGGTCCCCTAGGTGTCCTTGGGGGTGCCCTGGCTGTCCCTGGGGTGCCCTGGCTGTCCCCAAGGTGTCCCTGGGGGTGCCCTGCCTGTCCTCTCGGTGTCCCTGGGGGTGCCCTGGCTGTGCTTTTGGTGTCCCTGGGGGTGCCCTGGCTGTCCCTAGGGTGCCCTGGCTGTCCCCTAGGTGTCCCTGGGTGTGCCCTGGGTGTCCCTGGGCGTGCACAGGGTGTCCCTGGGTGTGCACAGGGTGTCCCTGGGGTTCCCTGGCTGTCCCCTAGGTGTCTCTGGGGGGGCCCTTGTGTCCCTGGGTTGCCCTGGCTGTCCCCTAGGTGTCCGTGCCTCGCTCGTATCCTCGACTCCGCCTCCGGCGCCATGGTGACTCCCCTCCCAGTCTGGACCATTGTGGCCTCACCCCCTCCCCTGGGGCCATCCGACCCATCCCAGTATAGACCAGTAAGGCACCGAGTGGCCACCATGGACCCCCACACGCATGCCAGTTCATCCCAGTTCATCCCAGTCCACTCTTTGTCCATCCCAGGTTTCTCTGGT
Source organism: Chamaea fasciata (assembly GCF_029207755.1). Classification (NCBI taxonomy): domain Eukaryota; kingdom Metazoa; phylum Chordata; class Aves; order Passeriformes; family Sylviidae; genus Chamaea; species Chamaea fasciata. Next base: position 151,681 of record NW_027094196.1, read on the forward strand.
CACCCTCCCAGTGCTCTCAGTCCATCCCAGTCCCGCAGGTGTTGGTGCTTGGGGCTTGATGAGCTGGTGCCTGTCCGCAACGTGGAGCGGCTCAAACGGGACCTCAGGGTGAGGGGGGCGCGGATTTGGGGGGATCCTGGGGGTCCTGAGTTGTCGGGGAGGGGGTTTTTGGGTTGTGGGGGGTCTGGGGGGCGTCCTGGAGGCTGCTTTGGGTGCTTTGGGGGGTATTCGGGAGGCTTGGGCGGCCCATTTGAGGCATCAAAGAACCTGAGGAGGGTTTTGATAGCTCCTGGAGGTGGAGGCGGCGGTGGGGGTGAGCTGGCTGTCCCAGGGGGTTCCTGGCTGTCCCTCGATGTCCCTGGGGTGCCCTGGCTGTCACTTAGGTGTCCCTCGGGGTGCCCTGGCTGTCCCTAGGGTGCCCTGGCTGTCCCCTAGGTGTCCCTGGGGTGCCCTGACTGTCCCTAGGTGTCCCTGGGGGTACCCTGGCTGTCCCTGGAGGTGCCCTGCCTGTCCCCTAGGTGTCCCTGGCGGTGTCCTGCCTTGCCCTAGGTGTCCCTGGGGGTGCCCTGGCTGTCCCCTCCGTGTCCCTGGGGGTGCCCTGGGTGTCCCTGGGGTGCCCTGGCTGACCCCAAGGTGTCCCTTGGGGTGCCCAGAGTGTCCCTAGGAGGTCCCTGGCTGTCCCCTAGGGGTCTCTGGGGGTGCCCTGGCTGTCCCGTCAGAGTCCCTGGGGGTGCCCTGCCTGTCCCTTAGGTGTCCCTGGGTGTGCCCTGGCTGTCCCTAGGGTGCCCTGGCTGTGCCCTCGGTGTCTTTGGGGGTGCCCTGGCTGTCCCTAGGGTGCCATGGCTGTCCCTAGGGTGCCCTGGCTGTCCCCTCAGTGTCCCTGGGGGTGCCCTGGGTGTCCCTGGGTAGCCCTGGCTGTCCCCTAGGTGTCCCTGGGGGGGCCCTGGCTGTCCCCTTGGTGTCCCTGGGGTGGCCCTGGCTGTCCTTGGGGTGCCCTGGCTGTCCTTGGTGTCTCAGAGGGTGCCCTGTCTGTCCCGTAGGTGTCCCTGGGCTGCCCTGGCTGTCCCTAGGGTGCCCTGGCTGTGCCCTAGGTGTCCCTGCGGTGCCATGGCTGTCCCCTCAGTGTCCCTGAGGGTGCCCTGGGTGTCCCTGGCGTGCCCTGGCTGTCTCCTAGGTGTCCCTGGGGGTGCCATGGCTGTTCTCTAGGTGTCCCTGGGGAGCCCTGGGTGTCCCTGGCGTGCCCTGGCTGTCTTCTAGGTGTCCCTGGGAGTGCCCTGGGTGTCCCTGGGGTGCCCTGGCTGTCCCCTAGGTGTCCCTGGGGGGGCCCTGGCTGTCCCCTAGGTGTCCCTGGGGGTGCCCTGGCTGTCCCTGGGGTGCCCTGGCTGTCCCCTAGGTGTCCCTGGGGGTGCCCTAGCTGTCCCTGGGGTGCCCTGGCTGTCCCCTAGATGTCCCTGGAGGTCGCCTAGGTGTCCCTGGGGGTGCCCTCGCTGTCCCTGGGGTGCCCTGGCTGTCCCCTAGGTGTCCCTGGTGGTGCCCTGGTGTCCCTCGGGGTGCCCTGGCTGTCCCCTAGGTGTCCCTGGGGGTGCCGTTGGTGTGCCTGGGGTGCCCTGTCTGTCCTCTAGGTGTCCCTGGGGTTGCCTTGGGTGTCCCTGGGGTGCTCTGGATGTCCCCTTGGTGTCCCTGGGGGTTCCCTGGCTGTCCCCTTGGTGTCCCTAGGTTGCCCTGTCCGTGCCCTTGGTGTCCCTGGGGGTGCCCTGGCTGTCCCCTTGGTGTCCCTAGGGTGCCCTGTCTGTGCCCTTGGTGTCCCTGGGGGTGCCCTGGCTGTCCCTAGGGTGCCCTGGCTGTGCCTTTGGTGTCCCTGGGGGTGCCCTGGCTGTCCCTAGGGTGCCCTGGCTGTCCCCAAGGTGTCCCTGGGGGTGCCATGGCTGTCCCCTCGTTGTCCCTGGGGGTACCCTGCGTGTCCCCTAGGTGTCCTTGGGGGTGCCCTGGCTGTGCCCTACGTGTCGCTGGGGTGCCCTGGCTGTTCCCTAGGAGGCCCAGGGGGTGCCCTGGCTGTCCCTAGGGTGCCCTGCCTGTCCTTTACGTGTCCCTGGGGGTGCCATGCCTGTCCCCTAGTTGTCCCTGGGGGTGCCCTGCCTGTCCCCAGGGTGCCCTGGCTGTGCCCTCGGTGTCTCTGGGGGTGCCCTGGCTGTCCCTAGGGTTCCCTGCCTGTCCCCTCGGTGTCCCTGGGGGTGCCATGGCTGTCCTTAGGGTGCCCTGTCTGTCCCCTAGGGGTCTCTGGGGGTGCCCTGCCTGTCCCCTAGGTGTCCCTGGGGGTGCCCTCCCTGTCCCTCGGGGTGCCCTGGCTGTCCCCTAGGTGTCCCTGGGGGCGCCCAGGGTGTCCCTGGGGTGCCCTGGCTGTCCCCTACGTGTCCCTGGGGGTGCCCTGGGTGTCCCTGGGGGTGCCCTTGCTGTCCCTTAGGTGTCCCTGGGGGTGCCCTGGGTGTCCCTGGGGTGCCCTGGCTGTCCCCTAGGTGTCCCTGGGGCTGCCCTGGCTGTCCCCTAGGTGTCCCTGGGGTGCCCTGGCTGTCCCCTAGGTGTCCCTGTGGGTGCCCTGGCTGTCCTTGGGGTGCTCTGGCTGTCCCCTTGGTGTCCCTGGAGGTGCCCTGGGTGTCCCTGGGGTGCACTGGGGGTGCCCTGCCTGTCCCCTAGCTGTCCCTGGGGGGGCCCTGGCCATCCCCTAGGTGTCCCTGGGGGTTTTCTGCCTGTCCCCTTGGTGACCCTGGGGGTGCCCTGGGTGTCCCTGGGGGTGCCCTGGCTGTCCCCTACGTGTCCCTGGCGGTTCCCGGCCTGTCCCCTAGGTGTCCCTGGGGGTTCCCTGGGTGTCCCTGGAGTGCCCTGGCTGTCACCTAAATGTCCCTGGGGGTGCCCTGGGTGTCCCTGGAGTGCCCTAGCTGTCCCCTAAATGTCCCTGGGGGTGCCCTGGCTGTGCCCTTGGTGTCCCTGGGGGTGCCCTGGCTGTCCCTAGGGTGCCCTGGCTGTCCCCTAGGTGTCCCTGGGGGTGCCCTGCTGTCCCTCGGGGTGCCCTGTCTGTCCTCTAGGTGTCCCTGGGGTTGCCCTGGGTGTCCCTGGGGACGCCCTGGCTGTCCGCTAGGTGTCCCTGGGGGTGCCCTGGGTGTCCCTGGGGGGCCCTGGCTGTCCCTTAGGGGTCTCTGGGGGTGCCCTGCCTGTCCCCTAGGTGTCCCTGGGGGTGCCCTGGCTGTCCCCTTGGTGTCCCTAGGGTGCCCTGTCTGTGCCCTTGGTGTCCCTTGGGGTGCCCTGGCTGTCCCTAGGGTGCCCTGGCTGTGCCCTTGGTGTCCCTGGGGGTGCCGTGGCTGTCCCTAGGGTGCCCTGGCTGTCCCCTAGGTGTCCCTGGGGGTGCCATGGCTGTCCCCTCGTTGTCCCTGGGGGTACCCTGCGTGTCCCCTAGGTGTCCTTGGGGGTGCCCTGGCTTTCCCCTCGGTGTCCCTGGGGGTGCCCTGTCTGTCCCCTTGGTGTCCCAGGGTTGCCCTGGGTGTCCCTGGGGTGCCCTGGCTGTCCCCTAGGTGTCCCTGGGGGTACCCTGGCTGTCCCCTTGGTGTCCCTGGGGTGCCCTGGCTGTCCCCTTGGTGTCCCTGGGGGAGCCCTGGGTGTCCCTGGGGTGCCCTGGGGGTGCCCTGCCTGTCCCCTAGGTGTCCCTGGGGGTGCCATGCCTGTCCCCTAGGTGTCCCTGGGTGTGCCCTGGCTGTCCCTAGGGTGCCCTGGCTGTCCCCTAGGTGTCCCTGGGGGTGACCTGCCTGTCCCCTAGGTGTCCCTGGGGGTGCCCTGGCTGTCCCCAGGGTGCCCTGGCTGTGCCCTCGGTGTCTCTGGGGGTGCCCTGGCTGTCCCCTCGGTGTCCCTGGGGGTTCCCGGGCTGTCCCTAGTGTGCCGTGGCTGTCCCCTAGGTGTCCCTGGGGGTGCCCTGGGTGTGCCTGGGGTGCCCTGGCTGTCCCCTAGGTGTCCCTGGGAGTGACCTGGGTGTCCCTGGGGATGCCCTGGCTGTCCCCTAGGTGTCCCTGGGTGTCCCTGGGGTGCCCTGGGGGTGCCCTGCCTGTCCTCTAGTTGTCCTTGGGGGTGCCCTGGCTGTCCCCTAGGTTTCCCTGGGGGTGCCCTGGCTGTCCCCTTGGTGTCCCTGGGGGTGCCCTCGCTGTCCCTGGGGTGCCCTGGCTGTCCCCTAGGTGTCCCTGGGCGTCCCCTTGGTGTCCCTGGGGGTGCCCAGGGTGTCCCTTAGGTGTCCCTGGGGGTGCCCTTGCTGTCCCCTTGGTGTCCCTGGGGGTGCCCTGGGTGTCCCTGGGGATGCCCTGGCTGTCCCCTAGGTGTCCCTGGAGGTTCCCTGCGTGTCCCCTAGGTGTCCTTGGGGGTGCCCTGGCTGTCCCTAGGGTGCCATGGCTGTCCCCTAGGTGTCCGTGGGGGTGCCCTGGCTGTCCCCTAAGTGTCCCTGGGGGTGCCCTGGGTGTCCCTGGGGTGCCCTGGCTGTCCCCTAGGTGTCCCTGGGGGGGCCCTGGCTGTCCCCTAGGTGTCCCTGGGGGTGCCCTGGGTGTCCCTGGGTGTGCTCTGGAGGTCCCCTAGGTGTCCCTGGGGGTGCCCTAACTGTCCCTCGGGTGCCCTGGCTGTCCCCAAGTTGTCCCTGGCGGTGCCCTGCCTGTCCTCTCGGTGTCCCTGGGGGTGCCGTGGCTTTCCCTAGGGTGCCCTGGCTGTCCCCTAGGTGTCCCTGGGGGTGCCATGGCTGTCCCCTCGTTGTCCCTGGGGGTACCCTGCGTGTCCCCTAGGTGTCCTTGGGGGTGCCCTGGCTTTCCCCTCGGTGTCCCCGGGGGTGCCCTGTCTGTCCCCTTGGTGTCCCAGGGTTGACCTGGGTGTCCCTGGGGTGCCCTGGCTGTCCCCTAGGTGTCCCTGGGGGTACCCTGGCTGTCCCCTTGGTGTCCCTGGGGTGCTTTGGCTGTCCCCTTGGTGTCCCTGGGGGAGCCCTGGGTGTCCCTGGGGTGCCCTGGGGGTGCCCTGCCTGTCCCCTAGGTGTCCCTGGGGGTGCCATGCCTGTCCCCTAGGTGTCCCTGGGTGTGCCCTGGCTGTCCCTAGGGTGCCCTGGCTGTCCCCTAGGTGTCCCTTGGGGTGACCTGCCTGTCCCCTAGGTGTCCCTGGGGGTGCCCTGGCTGTCCCCAGGGTGCCCTGGCTGTGCCCTCGGTGTCTCTGGGGGTGCCCTGGCTGTCCCCTCGGTGTCCCTGGGGGTTCCCGGGCTGTCCCTAGTGTGCCCTGGCTGTCCCCTAGGTGTCCCTGGGGGTGACCTGGGTGTCCCTGGGGATGCCCTGGCTGTCCCCTAGGTGTCCCTGGGTGTCCCTGGGGTGCCCTGGGGGTGCCCTGCCTGTCCTCTAGTTGTCCTTGGGGGTGCCCTGGCTGTCCCCTAGGTTTCCCTGGGGGTGCCCTGGCTGTCCCCTAGGTGTCCCTGGGCGTCCCCTTGGTGTCCCTGGGGGTGCCCAGGGTGTCCTTTAGGTGTCCCTGGGGGTGCCCTTGCTGTCCCCTTGGTGTCCCTGGGGGTGCCCTGGGTGTCCCTGGGGATGCCCTGGCTGTCCCCTAGGTGTCCCTGGGGGTTCCCTGCGTGGCCCCTAGGTGTCCTTGGGGGTGCCCTGGCTGTCCCTAGGGTGGAATGGCTGTGCCCTCGGTGTCCCTGGGGGTGCCCTGGCTGTCCCTAGGGTGCCATGGCTGTCCCCTAGGTGTCCGTGGGGGTGCCCTGGCTGTCCCCTAAGTGTCCCTGGGGGTGCCCTGGGTGTCCCTGGGGTGCCCTGGCTGTCCCCTAGGTGTCCCTGGGGGGGCCCTGGCTGTCCCCTAGATGTCCCTGGGGGTGCCCTGGGTGTCCCTGGGTGTGCTCTGGAGGTCCCCTAGGTGTCCCTGGGGGTGCCCTAACTGTCCCTCGGGTGCCCTGGCTGTCCCCAAGTTGTCCCTGGCGGTGCCCTGCCTGTCCTCTCGGTGTCCCTGGGGGTGCCCTGGCTGTCCCTAGGGTGCCCTGGCTGTGCCCTTGGTGTCCCTGGGGGTGCCGTGGCTTTCCCTAGGGTGCCCTGGCTGTCCCCTAGGTGTCCCTGGGGGTGCCATGGCTGTCCCCTCGTTGTCCCTGGGGGTACCCTGCGTGTCCCCTAGGTGTCCTTGGGGGTGCCCTGGCTTTCCCCTCGGTGTCCCTGGGGGTGCCCTGTCTGTCCCCTTGGTGTCCCAGGGTTGCCCTGGGTGTCCCTGGGGTTCCCTGGCTGTCCCCTAGGTGTCCCTGGGGGGGCCCTGGCTGTCCCCTAGGTGTCCCTGGGGGTGCCCTGGCTGTCCCCTACGTGTCCGTGGAGCTGCCCTGGGTGTCCGTGGGGTGCCCTGGGGGTGCCCTGGCTGACCCTGCAGTGCCCTAGCTGTCTCCTAGGTGTCCCTGGGGGGTCCCCTGGCTGTCCCCTAGGTGTCCCTGGGGGTGCCCTGGCTGTCCCTAGGGTGCCCTGGGGGTGCCCTGGCTGTCCCTGGAGTGCCCTGGCTGTCCCCTAGGTGTCCCTGGGGGTGCCCTGGCTGTCCCTCGGGTTCCCTGGCTGTCCCCTAGGTGTCCCTGGGGGTGGCTAGGGTGTCCCTGGGGTTCCCTGGCTGTCCCCTAGGTGTCCCTGCGGGGGCCCTGGGTGTCCCTGGGGGTGCACAGGGTGTCAGTGGGGTTCCCTGGCTGTCCCGTACTTGTCCCTGGGGTTCCCTGGCTGTCCCCTAGGTTTCCCTGGGGGTGCCCTGAGTGTCCCTGGGCTGCCCTGGCTGTCCCCTAGGTGTCCCTGGGGGTCCCCTTGGTGTCCCTGGGGGTGCCCTGGCTGTCCCCTAGGTGGCCCTGGGGGTGCCCTGGCTGTCCCTGGAGTGCCCTGGCTGTCCCCTAGGTGTCCCTGGGGGGGCCCTGGCTGTCCCCTAGGTGTCCCTGGGGGTGCCCAGGGTGTCCCTGGGGTTCCCTGGCTGTCCCCTAGGTGTCCCTGGGTGTGCCCTGGGTGTCCCTGGGCGTGCACAGGGTGTCCCTGGGCGTGCACAGGGTGTCCCTGGGGTTCCCTGGCTGTCCCCTAGGTGTCTCTGGGGGGGCCCTTGTGTCCCTGGGTTGCCCTGGCTGTCCCCTTGGTGTCCTTGCCTCGCTCGTATCCTCGACTCCGCCTCCGGCGCCATGGTGACTCCCCTCCCAGTCTGGACCATTGTGGCCTCACCCCCTCCCCTGGGGCCATCCGACCCATCCCAGTATAGACCAGTAAGGCACCGAGTGGCCACCATGGACCCCCACACGCCTGCCAGTTCATCCCAGTTCATCCCAGTCCACTCTTTGTCCATCCCAGGTTTCTCTGGTCACCCTCCCAGTGCTCTCAGTCCATCCCAGTCCCGCAGGTGTTGGTGCTTGGGGCTTGATGAGCTGGTGCCTGTCCGCAACGTGGAGCGGCTCAAACGGGACCTCAGGGTGAGGGGGGCGCGGATTTGGGGGGATCCTGGGGGTCCTGAGTTGTCGGGGAGGGGGTTTTTGGGTTGTGGGGGGTCTGGGGGGCGTCCTGGGGGCTGCTTTGGGTGCTTTGGGGGGTATTCGGGAGGCTTGGGCGGCCCATTTGAGGCATCAAAGAACCTGAGGAGGGTTTTGATAGCTCCTGGAGGTGGAGGCGGCGGTGGGGGTGAGCTGGCTGTCCCAGGGGGTTCCTGGCTGTCCCTCGATGTCCTTGGGTTGCCCTGGCTGTCACTTAGGTGTCCCTCGGGGTGCCCTGGCTGTCCCCTAGGTGTCCCTGGGGGTGCCGTTGGTGTGCCTGGGGTGCTCTGTCTGTCCTCTAGGTGTCCCTGGGGTTGCCCTGGGTGTCCCTGGGGTGCTCTGGATGTCCCCTTGGTGTCCCTGGGGGTGCCCTGGCTGTCCCCTAGGTGTCCCTTGGGGTGCCCTGGCTGTCCCCTAGGTGTCCCTGGGGTTGCCCTGCCTGTCTTCTAGGTGTCCCTAGGGTGCCCTGTCTGTGCCCTTGGTGTCCCTGGGGGTGCCCTGGGTGTCCCTATGGTGCCCTGGCTGTCCCCTAGGTGTCCCTGGGGGTGCCCTGCTGTCCCTCGGGGTGCCCTGGCTGTCCTCTAGGTGCCCCTGGGGGTGCCGTGGGTGTGCCTGGGGTGCCCTGTCTGTCCTCTAGGTGTCCCTGGGGTTGCCCTGGGTGTCCCTGGGGACGCCCTGGCTGTCCGCTAGGTGTCCCTGGGGGTGCCCTGGGTGTCCCTGGGGGGCCCTGGCTGTCCCCTAGGGGTCTCTGGGGGTGCCCTGCCTGTCCCCTAGGTGTCCCTGGGGGTGCCCTGGCTGTCCTTTTGGTGTCCCTAGAGTGCCCTGTCTGTGCCCTTGGTGTCTCTTGGGGTGCCCTGGCTGTCCCTACGGTGCCCTGGCTGTGCCCTTGGTGTCCCTGGGGGTGCCCTGGCTGTCCCTAGGGTGCCCTGGCTGTCCCCTAGGTGTCCCTGGGGGTGCCATGGCTGTCCCCTCGTTGTCCCTGGGGGTACCCTGCGTGTCCCCTAGGTGTCCTTGGGGGTGCCCTGGCTGTCCCCTACGTGTCCCTGGGGTCCCCTGGCTGTCCCCTAGGTGTCCCTGGGGGTGCCCTGGCAGTCCCTGGAGTGCCCTGGCTGTCCCCTAGGTGTCCCTGGGGGTGCCCTGGCTGTCCCCTAGGTGTCCCTGGGGGTGCCCTGGCTGTCCCCTAGGTGTCCCTGGGGGTGCCCTGCCTCTCCCCTAGGTGTCCCTGCGGGTGCCCTGGCTGTCCCCTAGGTGTCCCTGGGGGTGCCCTGGGTGTCCCTGGGGGTGCCCTGGCTGTCCCCTAGGTGTCCCTGGGGGTGCCCTGGGTGTCCCTGGGGGTGCCCTCGCTGTCCCTGGGGTGCCCTGGTTGTCCCCTAGGTGGCCCTGGGATTACCCTGGGTGTCCCTGGGGGTGCCCTGGAGGTCCCCTAGGTGTCCTTGGGGGTGCCCTGGCTGTCCCTGGGGTGCCCTGGCTGTCCCCAAGGTGTCCCTGGGGGTGCCCTGCCTGTCCTCTCGGTGTCCCTGGGGGTGCCCTGGCTGTGCTTTTGGTGTCCCTGGGGGTGCCCTGGCTGTCCCTAGGGTGCCCTGGCTGTCCCCTAGGTGTCCCTGGGTGTGCCCTGGGTGTCCCTGGGCGTGCACAGGGTGTCCCTGGGCGTGCACAGGGTGTCCCTGGGGTTCCCTGGCTGTCCCCTAGGTGTCTCTGGGGGGGCCCTTGTGTCCCTGGGTTGCCCTGGCTGTCCCCTAGGTGTCCGTGCCTCGCTCGTATCCTCGACTCCGCCTCCGGCGCCATGGTGACTCCCCTCCCAGTCTGGACCATTGTGGCCTCACCCCCTCCCCTGGGGCCATCCGACCCATCCCAGTATAGACCAGTAAGGCACCGAGTGGCCACCATGGACCCCCACACGCCTGGCAGTTCATCCCAGTTCATCCCAGTCCACTCTTTGTCCATCCCAGGTTTCTCTGGTCACCCTCCCAGTGCTCTCAGTCCATCCCAGTCCCGCAGGTGTTGGTGCTTGGGGCTTGATGAGCTGGTGCCTGTCCGCAACGTGGAGCGGCTCAAACGGGACCTCAGGGTGAGGGGGGCGCGGATTTGGGGGGATCCTGGGGGTCCTGAGTTGTCGGGGAGGGGGTTTTTGGGTTGTGGGGGGTCTGGGGGGCGTCCTGGAGGCTGCTTTGGGTGCTTTGGGGGGTATTCGGGAGGCTTGGGCGGCCCATTTGAGGCATCAAAGAACCTGAGGAGGGTTTTGATAGCTCCTGGAGGTGGAGGCGGCGGTGGGGGTGAGCTGGCTGTCCCAGGGGGTTCCTGGCTGTCCCTCGATGTCCCTGGGGTGCCCTGGCTGTCACTTAGGTGTCCCTCGGGGTGCCCTGGCTGTCCCTAGGGTGCCCTGGCTGTCCCCTAGGTGTCCCTGGGGTGCCCTGACTGTCCCTAGGTGTCCCTGGGGGTACCCTGGCTGTCCCTGGAGGTGCCCTGCCTGTCCCCTAGGTGTCCCTGGCGGTGTCCTGCCTTGCCCTAGGTGTCCCTGGGGGTGCCCTGGCTGTCCCCTCCGTGTCCCTGGGGGTGCCCTGGGTGTCCCTGGGGTGCCCTGGCTGACCCCAAGGTGTCCCTTGGGGTGCCCAGAGTGTCCCTAGGAGGTCCCTGGCTGTCCCCTAGGGGTCTCTGGGGGTGCCCTGGCTGTCCCGTCAGAGTCCCTGGGGGTGCCCTGCCTGTCCCTTAGGTGTCCCTGGGTGTGCCCTGGCTGTCCCTAGGGTGCCCTGGCTGTGCCCTCGGTGTCTTTGGGGGTGCCCTGGCTGTCCCTAGGGTGCCATGGCTGTCCCTAGGGTGCCCTGGCTGTCCCCTCAGTGTCCCTGGGGGTGCCCTGGGTGTCCCTGGGTAGCCCTGGCTGTCCCCTAGGTGTCCCTGGGGGGGCCCTGGCTGTCCCCTTGGTGTCCCTGGGGTGGCCCTGGCTGTCCTTGGGGTGCCCTGGCTGTCCTTGGTGTCCCAGAGGGTGCCCTGTCTGTCCCGTAGGTGTCCCTGGGCTGCCCTGGCTGTCCCTAGGGTGCCCTGGCTGTGCCCTAGGTGTCCCTGCGGTGCCATGGCTGTCCCCTCAGTGTCCCTGAGGGTGCCCTGGGTGTCCCTGGCGTGCCCTGGCTGTCTCCTAGGTGTCCCTGGGGGTGCCATGGCTGTTCTCTAGGTGTCCCTGGGGAGCCCTGGGTGTCCCTGGCGTGCCCTGGCTGTCTTCTAGGTGTCCCTGGGGAGTGCCCTGGGTGTCCCTGGGGTGCCCTGGCTGTCCCCTAGGTGTCCCTGGGGGGGCCCTGGCTGTCCCCTAGGTGTCCCTGGGGGTGCCCTGGCTGTCCCTGGGGTGCCCTGGCTGTCCCCTAGGTGTCCCTGGGGGTGCCCTAGCTGTCCCTGGGGTGCCCTGGCTGTCCCCTAGATGTCCCTGGAGGTCGCCTAGGTGTCCCTGGGGGTGCCCTCGCTGTCCCTGGGGTGCCCTGGCTGTCCCCTAGGTGTCCCTGGTGGTGCCCTGGTGTCCCTCGGGGTGCCCTGGCTGTCCCCTAGGTGTCCCTGGGGGTGCCGTTGGTGTGCCTGGGGTGCCCTGTCTGTCCTCTAGGTGTCCCTGGGGTTGCCTTGGGTGTCCCTGGGGTGCTCTGGATGTCCCCTTGGTGTCCCTGGGGGTTCCCTGGCTGTCCCCTTGGTGTCCCTAGGTTGCCCTGTCCGTGCCCTTGGTGTCCCTGGGGGTGCCCTGGCTGTCCCCTTGGTGTCCCTAGGGTGCCCTGTCTGTGCCCTTGGTGTCCCTGGGGGTGCCCTGGCTGTCCCTAGGGTGCCCTGGCTGTGCCTTTGGTGTCCCTGGGGGTGCCCTGGCTGTCCCTAGGGTGCCCTGGCTGTCCCCAAGGTGTCCCTGGGGGTGCCATGGCTGTCCCCTCGTTGTCCCTGGGGGTACCCTGCGTGTCCCCTAGGTGTCCTTGGGGGTGCCCTGGCTGTGCCCTACGTGTCGCTGGGGTGCCCTGGCTGTTCCCTAGGAGGCCCAGGGGGTGCCCTGGCTGTCCCTAGGGTGCCCTGCCTGTCCTTTACGTGTCCCTGGGGGTGCCATGCCTGTCCCCTAGGTGTCCCTGGGGGTGCCCTGCCTGTCCCCAGGGTGCCCTGGCTGTGCCCTCGGTGTCTCTGGGGGTGCCCTGGCTGTCCCTAGGGTTCCCTGCCTGTCCCCTCGGTGTCCCTGGGGGTGCCATGGCTGTCCTTAGGGTGCCCTGCCTGTCCCCTAGCTGTCCCTGGGGGGGCCCTGGCCATCCCCTAGGTGTCCCTGGGGGTTTTCTGCCTGTCCCCTTGGTGACCCTGGGGGTGCCCTGGGTGTCCCTGGGGGTGCCCTGGCTGTCCCCTACGTGTCCCTGGCGGTTCCCGGCCTGTCCCCTAGGTGTCCCTGGGGGTTCCCTGGGTGTCCCTGGAGTGCCCTGGCTGTCACCTAAATGTCCCTGGGGGTGCCCTGGGTGTTCCCTGGGGTGCCCTGGCTGTCCCCTTGGTGTCCCTAGGGTGCCCTGTCTGTGCCCTTGGTGTCCCTGGGGGTGCCCTGGCTGTCCCTAGGGTGCCCTGGCTGTCCCCTAGGTGTCCCTGGGGGTGCCCTGCTGTCCCTCGGGGTGCCCTGTCTGTCCTCTAGGTGTCCCTGGGGTTGCCCTGGGTGTCCCTGGGGACGCCCTGGCTGTCCGCTAGGTGTCCCTGGGGGTGCCCTGGGTGTCCCTGGGGGGCCCTGGCTGTCCCCTAGGGGTCTCTGGGGGTGCCCTGCCTGTCCCCTAGGTGTCCCTGGGGGTGCCCTGGCTGTCCCCTTGGTGTCCCTAGGGTGCCCTGTCTGTGCCCTTGGTGTCCCTTGGGGTGCCCTGGCTGTCCCTAGGGTGCCCTGGCTGTGCCCTTGGTGTCCCTGGGGGTGCCGTGGCTGTCCCTAGGGTGCCCTGGCTGTCCCCTAGGTGTCCCTGGGGGTGCCATGGCTGTCCCCTCGTTGTCCCTGGGGGTACCCTGCGTGTCCCCTAGCTGTCCTTGGGGGTGCCCTGGCTTTCCCCTCGGTGTCCCTGGGGGTGCCCTGTCTGTCCCCTTGGTGTCCCAGGGTTGCCCTGGGTGTCCCTGGGGTGCCCTGGCTGTCCCCTAGGTGTCCCTGGAGGTACCCTGGCTGTCCCCTTAGTGTCCCTGGGGTGCCCTGGCTGTCCCCTTGGTGTCCCTGGGGGAGCCCTGGGTGTCCCTGGGGTGCCCTGGGGGTGCCCTGCCTGTCCCCTAGGTGTCCCTGGGGGTGCCATGCCTGTCCCCTAGGTGTCCCTGGGTGTGCCCTGGCTGTCCCTAGGGTGCCCTGGCTGTCCCCTAGGTGTCCCTGGGGGTGACCTGCCTGTCCCCTAGGTGTCCCTGGGGGTGCCCTGGCTGTCCCCAGGGTGCCCTGGCTGTGCCCTCGGTGTCTCTGGGGGTGCCCTGGCTGTCCCCTCGGTGTCCCTGGGGGTGCCCGGGCTGTCCCTAGTGTGCCGTGGCTGTCCCCTAGGTGTCCCTGGGGGTGCCCTGGGTGTGCCTGGGGTGCCCTGGCTGTCCCCTAGGTGTCCCTGGGGGTGACCTGGGTGTCCCTGGGGATGCCCTGGCTGTCCCCTAGGTGTCCCTGTGTGTCCCTGGGGTGCCCTGGGGGTGCCCTGCCTGTCCTCTAGTTGTCCTTGGGGGTGCCCTGGCTGTCCCCTAGGTTTCCCTGGGGGTGCCCTGGCTGTCCCCTAGGTGTCCCTGGGGGTGCCCTCGCTGTCCCTAGGGTGCCCTGGCTGTCCCCTAGGTGTCCCTGGGCGTCCCCTTGGTGTCCCTGGGGGTGCCCAGGGTGTCCCTTAGGTGTCCATGCGGGTGCCCTTGCTGTCCCCTTGGTGTCCCTGGGGGTGCCCTGGGTGTCCCTGGGGATGCCCTGGCTGTCCCCTAGGTGTCCCTGGGGGTTCCCTGCGTGTCCCCTAGGTGTCCTTGGGGGTGCCCTGGCTGTCCCTAGGGTGGCATGGCTGTGCCCTCGGTGTCCCTGGGGGTGCCCTGGCTGTCTCTAGGGTGCCATGGCTCTCCCCTAGGTGTCCGTGGGGGTGCCCTGGCTGTCCCCTAAGTGTCCCTGGGGGTGCCCTGGGTGTACCTGGGGTGCCCTGGCTGTCCCCTAGGTGTCCCTGGGGGGGCCCTGGCTGTCCTCTAGGTGTCCCTGGGGGTGCCCTGGGTGTCCCTGGGTGTGCTCTTGATGTCCCCTTGGTGTCCCTGGGGGTGCCCTGCTTGTCCCCTAGGTGTCCCTGGGGGTGCCCTGGCTGTCCTCTAGGTGTCCCTGGGGGTGCCCTGGGTGTCCCTGGGGATGCCCTGGCTGTCCCCTAGGTGACCCTGGCGTTGCCCTGGCTGTCTCTACGGTGCCCTGGCTGTGCCCTTGGTGTCCCTGGGGGTGCTCTGGCTGTCCCTCGGGTGCCCTGGCTGTCCCCTAGGTGTCTATGGGGGTGTCCTGGCTGTCTCTGGAGTGCCCTGGCTGTCCCCTAGGTGTCCCTGGGGGTGCCCTGGCGGTCTCCTAGGTGTCCCTGGGGTTGCCCTGTCTGTCTTCTAGGTGTCCCTGGGGGTGCCCTGGCTGTCCCCTAGGTGTCCCTGGGGGTGCCCTGGCTGTCCCTAGGGTGCCCTGGCTGTGCCTTCGGTGTCTCTGGGGGTGCCCTAGGTGTCCCTGGGGGTGACCTCGGTGTCTCTGGGGGTGCCCTGGCTGTCCCCTAGGTGTCCCTGGGGGTGACCAGGCTGTCCTTGGGGTGCTCTGGCTGTCCCCTAGGTGTCCCTGGGGGGGCCCTGGGTGTCCCCTTGGTGTCCCTGGGGGTGCCCTGGCTGTCCCCTAGGTGTCCCTGGGTGTGCCCTGAGTGTCCCTGGGCGTGCACAGGGTGTCCCTGATGTTCCCTGGCTGTCCCCTAGGTGTCCGTGGGGGGGCCCTGGCTGTCCCCTAGGTGTCCCTGGGGTGCCCTGGGTGTCCCTGGGGGGGCCCTGGCTGTCCCCTAGGTGTCCCTGGGGGTGCCCTGGGTGTCCCTGGGGGGGCCCTGGCTGTCCCCTTGGTGTCCCTGGGGGGGCCCTTGCTGTCCCCTAGGTGTCCCTGGGTGTGCCCTGGGTGTCCCTGGGGGTGCACAGGGTGTCCCTGTGGTTCCCTGGCTGTCCCCTAGGTGTCCCTGGGGGTGCCCTGGGTGTCCCTGGGGGGGCCCTGGCTGTCCCCTAGGTGTCCCTGGGGGTGCCCTGGGTTTCCCTGGAGTGCCCTGGCTGTCCCCTAGTTGTCCCCGGGGGGGCCCTGGCTGTCCCCTAGGAGTCCCTGGGGGTGCCCTGCCTGTCCCTTAGGTGTCCCTGGGGATGCCCTGGCTGTCCTCTAGGTGTCCCTGGAGGTGCCCTGGGTGTCCCTGCGGATGCCCTGGCTGTCCCCTAGGTGTCCCTGGGGGTGCGCTGGGTGTCCCTAGGGTGCCCTGGCTGTCCCCTAGGTGTCCCTGGGGGTGCCCTGGCTGTCTCTGGAGTGCCCTGGCTGTCCCCTAGGTGTCCCTGGGGGTGCCCTGGCTGTCCCCTAGGTGTCACTGGGGGTGCCCTGGCTGTCCCTGGGGATGCCCTGGCTGGTCCCTAGGTGTCCCTGGGGGTGCCCTGGGTGTCCCTAGGGGGACCCTGGCTGTCCACTAGGTGTCACTGGGGGTGCCCTGGCTGTCGTCTAGGTGTCCCTGGGGGTGCCCTGCGTGTCCCTGGGGTGCCCTGGCTGTCCCCTAGGTGTCCCTGGGGGTGCCCTGGCTGTCCCCTTCGTGTTCCTGGGGGTGCCCTGGGTGTCCCGGGGGTGCCCTGGCGGTCCCTAGGGTGCCCTGGCTGTCCCCTAGGTGTCCCTGGGGGTGCCCTGGATGTCCCTGAGGTGCCCTGGCTGTCTTCAAGGTGTCCCTGTGGGTGCCCAGAGTTTCCCTGAGAGTGCCCTGGCTGTCCCCTAGGGGTCTCTGGGGGTGCCCTGGCTGTCCCCTAGGTGTCCCTGGGGGTGCTCGGCCTGTCGCCTAGGTGTCCCTGGGGGTGCCCTGGGTGTCCCTGGAGTGCCCTGGCTGTCCCCTAAATGTCCCTGGGGGTGCCCTGGCTGTCCCCTAGGTGTCCCTGGGGGTGTCCTGCCTTCCCCTCGGTGTCCCTGGGGGTGCCCTGGCTTTCCCCTCGGTGTCCCTGGGGGTGCCCTGCCTGTCCCCTATGTGTCCCTGGGGGTGCCCTGGCTGTCTTTAGGGTGCCCTGGCTGTCCCCTAGGTGTCCCTGGGGGTGCCCTGGGTGTCCCTGTTGTGCCCTGGCTGTCCCCTAGTTGTCCCTGGGGGGGCCCTGGCTGTCCCCTAGGTGTCCCTGGGGGTGCCCTGCTTGTCCCCTAGGTGTCCCTGGGGGTGCCCTGGCTGTCCTCTAGGTGTCCCTGGGGGTGCCCTGGGTGTCCCTGGGGATGCCCTGGCTGTCCCCTAGGTGACCCTGGCGTTGCCCTGGCTGTCTCTACGGTGCCCTGGCTGTGCCCTTGGTGTCCCTGGGTGTGCTCTGGCTGTCCCTCGGGTGCCCTGGCTGTCCCCTAGGTGTCCCTGGGGGAGCCCTGGGTGTGCCTGGCGTGCCCTGGCTGTGCCCTAGGGGTCCCTGGGGTTCCCCTGGCTGTCCCTAGGGTGCCCTGGCTGTCACCTAGGTGTCCCTTGGGGTGTGGTGGTGTCCCTCGGGGTACCCTGGCTGTCCCCTAGGTGTCCCTGGGGGTGCCCTGGCTGTCCTTGGAGTGCCCTGGCTGTCCCCTAGGTGTCCCTGGGGGTGCCCTGGCTGTCCCCTAGGTGTCCCTGGGGGTGCCCTGGCTGTCCCCTAGGTGTCCCTGGGGGTGCCCTGGCTGTCCCCTAGGTGTCCCTGGGTGTGCCCTGGCTGTCCCCTAGGTGTCCCTGGGGGTGCCCTGGGTGTCCCTGGGGGTGCCCTGGCTGTCCCCTCGGTGTCCCTGGGGCTGCCCTGGGTGTCCCTGGGGGTGCCCTCGCTGTCCCTGGGGTGCCCTGGCTCTCCCCTAGGTGGCCCTGGGGGTGCCCTGGTTGTCCCTGGGTGTGCCCTGGAGGTCCCCTAGGTGTCCTTGGGGGTGCCCTGGCTGTCCCTGGGGTGCCCTGGCTGTCCCCAAGGTGTCCCGGGGGGTGCCCTGCCTGTCCTCTCGGTGTCCCTGGGGGTGCCCTGGCTGTGCCCTCGGTGTCCCTGGGGGTGCTCTGGCTGTCCCTCGGGTGCCCTGGCTGTCCCCTAGGTGTCCCTGGGGTGCCCTGACTGTCCCTAGGTGTCCCTGGGGGTACCCTGGCTGTCCCTGGAGGTGCCCTGCCTGTCCCCTAGGTGTCCCTGGCGGTGTCCTGCCTTGCCCTAGGTGTCCCTGGGGGTGCCCTGGCTGTCCCCTCCGTGTCCCTGGGGGTGCCCTGGGTGTCCCTGGGGTGCCCTGGCTGACCCCAAGGTGTCCCTTGGGGTGCCCAGAGTGTCCCTAGGAGGTCCCTGGCTGTCCCCTAGGGGTCTCTGGGGGTACCCTGGCTGTCCCTTAGGTGTCCCAAGGTGTGCCCTGGCTGTCCCTAGGGTGCCCTGGCTTTGCCCTCGGTGTCTCTGGGGGTGCCCTGGCTGTCCCTAGGGTGCCATGGCTGTCCCTAGGGTGCCCTGGCTGTCCCCTCGGTGTCCCTGGGGGTGCCCTGGCTGTCCCTGGGTAGACCTGGCTGTCCCCTAGGTGTCCCTGGGGGGGCCCTGGCTCTCCCCTAGGTGTCCCTGGGGAGGCCCTGGGTGTCCCTGGAGTGCCCGGGAGGTCCCCTACGTGTCCCTGGGGTACCCGGGGTGTCCCTGGGCTGCTCTGGGGTGCCCTGCCTGTCCCCTAGGTGTCCCTGGGCTGCCCTGGCTGTCCTTGGGGTGCCCTGGCTGTCCTTGGTGTCCCAGAGGGTGCCCTGGCTGTCCCGCAGGTGTCCCTGGGCTGCCCTGGCTGTCCCTAGGGTGCCCTGGCTGTGCCCTAGGTGTCCCTGGGGTGCCATGACTGTCCCCTCAGTGTCCCTGGGGGTGCCCTGGCTCTCCCCTAGGGGTCCCTGAGGGTGCCCTGGGTGTCCCTGGCGTGCCCTGGCTGTCTCCTAGGTGTCCCTGGGGCTGCCCTGGCTGTTCTCTAGGTGTCCCTGGGGGTGCCCTGGGTGTTCCTGGGGTGCCCTGGCTGTCCCCTAGGTGTCCCTGGGGGGGCCCTGGCTGTCCCCTAGGCGTCCCTGGGGGTGCCCTGGCTGTCCCTGGGGTGCCCTGGCTGTCCCGTAGGTGTCCCTGGGGGTGCCCTAGCTGTCCCATCAGTGTCCCTGGGGGTGCCCTGCCTGTCCCCTAGGTGTCCCTGGGGGTGCCCGGCCTGTCCCCTAGGTGTCCCTGGGGGTGCCCTGGGTATCCCTGGAGTGCCCTGGCTGTCCCCAAAATGTCCCTGGGGGTGCCCTGGCTGTCCCCTAGGTGTCGCTGGGGGTGTCCTGCCTTCCCCTAGGTGTCCCTGGGGGTGCCCTGGCTTTCCCCTCGGTGTCCCTGGGGGTGCCCTGCCTGTCCCCTAGGTTTCCCTGGGGGTGCCCTGGCTGTCTTTAGGGTGCCCTGGCTGTCCCATAGGTCTCCCTGGGGGTGCCCTGGGTTTCCCTGGAGTGCCCTGGCTGTCCCCTAGTTGTCCCTGGGTGTGCCCTGGCTGTCCCCTAGGTGTCCCTGGGGGTGCCCTGCCTGTCCCCTAGGTGTCCCTGGGAATGCCCTGGCTGTCCTCTAGGTGTCCCTGGGGGTGCCCTGGGTGTCCCTGGGGATGCCCTGGCTGTCCCCTAGGTGTCCCTGGGGGTGCGCTGGGTGTCCCTGGGGATGCCCTGGCTGTTCCCTAGGTGTCCCTGGGGGTGCCCTGGGTGTCCCTGGGGGGGCCCTGGCTGTCCCCTAGGTGTCACTGGGGGTGCCCTGGCTGTCCTCTAGGTGTCCCTGAGGGTGCCCTGCGTGTCCCTGGGGTGCCCTGGCTGTCCCCTAGGTGTCCCTGGGGGTGCCCTGGCTGTCCCCTTCGTGTCCCTGGGGGTGCCCTGGCTGTCTCTGGAGTGCCCTGGCTGTCCCCTAAGTGTCCCTGGGGGTGCCCTGGCTGTCCCCTAGGTGTCACTGGGGGTGCCCTGGCTGTCCTCTAGGTGTCCCTGGGGGTGCCCTGGGTGTCCCTGGGGGTGCCCTGGCTGTCCCCTAGGTGTCCCTGGGTGTGCCCTGGCTGTCCCCTAGGTGTCCCTGGGGGTGCCCTGGGTGTCCCTGGGGGTGCCCTGGCTGTCCCCTCGGTGTCCCTGGGGCTGCCCTGGGTGTCCCTGGGGGTGCCCTCGCTGTCCCTGGGGTGCCCTGGCTCTCCCCTAGGTGGCCCTGGGGGTGCCCTGGTTGTCCCTGGGTGTGCCCTGGAGGTCCCCTAGGTGTCCTTGGGGGTGCCCTGGCTGTCCCTGGGGTGCCCTGGCTGTCCCCAAGGTGTCCCGGGGGGTGCCCTGCCTGTCCTCTCGGTGTCCCTGGGGGTGCCCTGGCTGTCCCCTTCGTGTCCCTGGGGGTGCCCTGGCTGTCTCTGGAGTGCCCTGGCTGTCCCCTAAGTGTCCCTGGGGGTGCCCTGGCTGTCCCCTAGGTGTCACTGGGGGTGCCCTGGCTGTCCTCTAGGTGTCCCTGGGGGTGCCCTGGGTGTCCCTGGGGATGCCCTGGCTGTTCCCTAGGTGTCCCTGGAGGTGCCCTGGGTGTCCCTGGGGGGGCCCTGGCAGTCCCCTAGGTGTCACTGGGGGTGCCCTGGCTGTCCTCTAGGTGTCCCTGGGGGTGCCCTGCGTGTCCCTGGGGATGCCCTGGCTGTTCCCTAGGTGTCCCTTGGGGTGCCCTGGGTGTCCCTGGGGGGGCCCTGGCTGTCCCCTAGGTGTCACTGGGGGTGCCCTGGCTGTTCCCTAGGAGGCCCAGAGGGTGCCCTGGCTGTCCCTAGGGTGCCCTGCCTGTCCTTTACGTGTCCCTGGGGGTGCAATGCCTGTCCCCTAGGTGTCCCTGGGGGTGCCCTGCCTGTCCCCAGGGTGCCCTGGCTGTGCCCTCGGTGTCTCTGGGGGTGCCCTGGCTGTCCCTAGGGTTCCCTGCCTGCCCCCTCGGTGTCCCTGGGGGTGCCATGGCTGTCCCTATGGTGCCCTGTCTGTCCCCTAGGGGTCTGTGGGGGTGCCCTGCCTGTCCCCTAGGTGTCCCTGGGGGTGCCCTCCCTGTCCCTCGGGGTGCCCTGGCTGTCCCCTAGGTGTCCCTGGGGGCGCCCAGGGTGTCCCTGGGGTGCCCTGGCTGTCCCCTACGTGTCCCTGGGGGTGCCCTGGGTGTCCCTGGGGTGCCCTGGCTGTCCCCTACGTGTCCTTGGGGGTGCCCTGGGTGTCCCTGGGGGTGCCCTTGCTGTCCCCTAGGTGTCCCTGGGGCTGCCCCGGCTGTCCCCTCGGTGTCCCTGGGGTGCCCTGGCTGTCCCCTAGGTGTCCCTGTGGGTGCCCTGGCTGTCCTTGGGGTGCTCTGGCTGTCCCCTTGGTGTCCCTGGGGGTGCCCTGGGTGTCCCTGGGGTGCACTGGGGGTGCCCTGCCTCTCCCCTAGCTGTCCCTGGGGGGGCCCTGGCCATCCCCTAGGTGTCCCCGGGGGTTCTCTGCCTGTCCCCTTCGTGTCCCTGGGGGTGCCCTGGGTGTCCCTGGGGGTGCCCTGGCTGTCCCCTACGTGTCCCTGGCGGTTCCTGGCCTGTCCCCTAGGTGTCCCTGGGGGTTCCCTGGGTGTCCCTGGAGTGCCCTGGCTGTCACCTAAATGTCCCTGGGGGTGCCCTGGGTGTCCCTGGAGTGCCCTAGCTGTCCCCTAAATGTCCCTGGGGGTGCCCTGGCTGTCCCCTAGGTGTCCCTGTGGGGGCCCTGGCTGTCCCCTTGGTGTCCCTGGGGGGGCCCTGGCTGTCCTTGGGGTGCCCTGGCTGTCCTTGGTGTCTCAGAGGGTGCCCTGGCTGTCCCGTAGGTGTCCCTGGGCTGCCCTGGCTGTCCCTAGGGTGCCCTGGCTGTGCCCTAGGTGTCCCTGCGGTGCCATGGCTGTCCCCTCAATGTCCCTGAGGGTGCCCTGGGTGTCCCTGGCGTGCCCTGGCTGTCTCCTAGGTGTCCCTGGGGGTGCCATGGCTTTTCTCTAGGTGTCCCTGGGGTGCCCTGGGTGTCTTTGGCGTGCCCTGGCTGTCTCCTAGGTGTCCCTGGGAGTGCCCTGGGTGTCCCTGGGGTGCCCTGGCTGTCCCCTAGGTGTCCCTGGGGGGGCCCTGGCTGTCCCCTAGGCGTCCCTGGGGGTGCCCTGGCTGTCCCTGGGGTGCCCTGGCTGTCCCCTAGGTGTCCCTGTGGGTGCCCTGGCTGTCCCTGGGGTGCCCTGGCTGTCCCCTAGATGTCCCTGGAGGTCGCCTTGGTGTCCCTGGGGGTGCCCTCGCTGTCCCTGGGGTGCCCTGGCTGTCCCCTTGGTGTCCCTAGGGTGCCCTGTCTGTGCCCTTGGTGTCCCTGGGGGTGCCCTGGCTGTCCCTAGGGTGCCCTGGCTGTCCTCTAGGTGTCCCTGGGGTTGCCCTGGGTGTCCCTGGGGACGCCCTGGCTGTCCGCTAGGTGTCCCTGGGGGTGCCCTGGGTGTCCCTGGGGGGCCCTGGCTGTCCCCTAGGGGTCTCTGGGGGTGCCCTGCCTGTCCCCTAGGTGTCCCTGGGGGTGCCCTGGCTGTCCCCTTGGTGTCCCTAGGGTGCCCTGTCTGTGCCCTTGGTGTCCCTTGGGGTGCCCTGGCTGTCCCTAGGGTGCCCTGGCTGTGCCCTTGGTGTCCCTGGGGGTGCCGTGGCTGTCCCTAGGGTGCCCTGGCTGTCCCCTAGGTGTCCCTGGGGGTGCCATGGCTGTCCCCTCGTTGTCCCTGGGGGTACCCTGCGTGTCCCCTAGCTGTCCTTGGGGGTGCCCTGGCTTTCCCCTCGGTGTCCCTGGGGGTGCCCTGTCTGTCCCCTTGGTGTCCCAGGGTTGCCCTGGGTGTCCCTGGGGTGCCCTGGCTGTCCCCTAGGTGTCCCTGGAGGTACCCTGGCTGTCCCCTTAGTGTCCCTGGGGTGCCCTGGCTGTCCCCTTGGTGTCCCTGGGGGAGCCCTGGGTGTCCCTGGGGTGCCCTGGGGGTGCCCTGCCTGTCCCCTAGGTGTCCCTGGGGGTGCCATGCCTGTCCCTTAGGTGTCCCTGGGTGTGCCCTGGCTGTCCCTAGGGTGCCCTGGCTGTCCCCTAGGTGTCCCTGGGGGTGACCTGCCTGTCCCCTAGGTGTCCCTGGGGGTGCCCTGGCTGTCCCCAGGGTGCCCTGGCTGTGCCCTCGGTGTCTCTGGGGGTGCCCTGGCTGTCCCCTCGGTGTCCCTGGGGGTGCCCGGGCTGTCCCTAGTGTGCCGTGGCTGTCCCCTAGGTGTCCCTGGGGGTGCCCTGGGTGTGCCTGGGGTGCCCTGGCTGTCCCCTAGGTGTCCCTGGGGGTGACCTGGGTGTCCCTGGGGATGCCCTGGCTGTCCCCTAGGTGTCCCTGTTTATCCCTGGGGTGCCCTGGGGGTGCCCTGCCTGTCCTCTAGTTGTCCTTGGGGGTGCCCTGGCTGTCCCCTAGGTTTCCCTGGGGGTGCCCTGGCTGTCCCCTAGGTGTCCCTGGGGGTGCCCTCGCTGTCCCTAGGGTGCCCTGGCTGTCCCCTAGGTGTCCCTGGGCGTCCCCTTGGTGTCCCTGGGGGTGCCCAGGGTGTCCCTTAGGTGTCCATGCGGGTGCCCTTGCTGTCCCCTTGGTGTCCCTGGGGGTGCCCTGGGTGTCCCTGGGGATGCCCTGGCTGTCCCCTAGGTGTCCCTGGGGGTTCCCTGCGTGTCCCCTAGGTGTCCTTGGGGGTGCCCTGGCTGTCCCTAGGGTGGCATGGCTGTGCCCTCGGTGTCCCTGGGGGTGCCCTGGCTGTCTCTAGGGTGCCATGGCTCTCCCCTAGGTGTCCGTGGGGGTGCCCTGGCTGTCCCCTAAGTGTCCCTGGGGGTGCCCTGGGTGTCCCTGGGGTGCCCTGGCTGTCCCCTAGGTGTCCCTGGGGGGGCCCTGGCTGTCCTCTAGGTGTCCCTGGGGGTGCCCTGGGTGTCCCTGGGTGTGCTCTTGATGTCCCCTTGGTGTCCCTGGGGGTGCCCTGCTTGTCCCCTAGGTGTCCCTGGGGGTGCCCTGGCTGTCCTCTAGGTGTCCCTGGGGGTGCCCTGGGTGTCCCTGGGGATGCCCTGGCTGTCCCCTAGGTGACCCTGGCGTTGCCCTGGCTGTCTCTACGGTGCCCTGGCTGTGCCCTTGGTGTCCCTGGGGGTGCTCTGGCTGTCCCTCGGGTGCCCTGGCTGTCCCCTAGGTGTCTATGGGGGTGTCCTGGCTGTCTCTGGAGTGCCCTGGCTGTCCCCTAGGTGTCCCTGGGGGTGCCCTGGCGGTCTCCTAGGTGTCCCTGGGGTTGCCCTGTCTGTCTTCTAGGTGTCCCTGGGGGTGCCCTGGCTGTCCCCTAGGTGTCCCTGGGGGTGCCCTGGCTGTCCCTAGGGTGCCCTGGCTGTGCCTTCGGTGTCTCTGGGGGTGCCCTAGGTGTCCCTGGGGGTGACCTCGGTGTCTCTGGGGGTGCCCTGGCTGTCCCCTAGGTGTCCCTGGGGGTGACCAGGCTGTCCTTGGGGTGCTCTGGCTGTCCCCTAGGTGTCCCTGGGGGGGCCCTGGGTGTCCCCTTGGTGTCCCTGGGGGTGCCCTGGCTGTCCCCTAGGTGTCCCTGGGTGTGCCCTGAGTGTCCCTGGGCGTGCACAGGGTGTCCCTGATGTTCCCTGGCTGTCCCCTAGGTGTCCGTGGGGGGGCCCTGGCTGTCCCCTAGGTGTCCCTGGGGTGCCCTGGGTGTCCCTGGGGGGGCCCTGGCTGTCCCCTAGGTGTCCCTGGGGGTGCCCTGGGTGTCCCTGGGGGGGCCCTGGCTGTCCCCTTGGTGTCCCTGGGGGGGCCCTTGCTGTCCCCTAGGTGTCCCTGGGTGTGCCCTGGGTGTCCCTGGGGGTGCACAGGGTGTCCCTGTGGTTCCCTGGCTGTCCCCTAGGTGTCCCTGGGGGTGCCCTGGGTGTCCCTGGGGGGGCCCTGGCTGTCCCCTAGGTGTCCCTGGGGGTGCCCTGGGTTTCCCTGGAGTGCCCTGGCTGTCCCCTAGTTGTCCCCGGGGGGGCCCTGGCTGTCCCCTAGGAGTCCCTGGGGGTGCCCTGCCTGTCCCTTAGGTGTCCCTGGGGATGCCCTGGCTGTCCTCTAGGTGTCCCTGGAGGTGCCCTGGGTGTCCCTGCGGATGCCCTGGCTGTCCCCTAGGTGTCCCTGGGGGTGCGCTGGGTGTCCCTAGGGTGCCCTGGCTGTCCCCTAGGTGTCCCTGGGGGTGCCCTGGCTGTCTCTGGAGTGCCCTGGCTGTCCCCTAGGTGTCCCTGGGGGTGCCCTGGCTGTCCCCTAGGTGTCACTGGGGGTGCCCTGGCTGTCCCTGGGGATGCCCTGGCTGGTCCCTAGGTGTCCCTGGGGGTGCCCTGGGTGTCCCTAGGGGGACCCTGGCTGTCCACTAGGTGTCACTGGGGGTGCCCTGGCTGTCGTCTAGGTGTCCCTGGGGGTGCCCTGCGTGTCCCTGGGGTGCCCTGGCTGTCCCCTAGGTGTCCCTGGGGGTGCCCTGGCTGTCCCCTTCGTGTTCCTGGGGGTGCCCTGGGTGTCCCGGGGGTGCCCTGGCGGTCCCTAGGGTGCCCTGGCTGTCCCCTAGGTGTCCCTGGGGGTGCCCTGGATGTCCCTGAGGTGCCCTGGCTGTCTTCAAGGTGTCCCTGTGGGTGCCCAGAGTTTCCCTGAGAGTGCCCTGGCTGTCCCCTAGGGGTCTCTGGGGGTGCCCTGGCTGTCCCCTAGGTGTCCCTGGGGGTGCTCGGCCTGTCGCCTAGGTGTCCCTGGGGGTGCCCTGGGTGTCCCTGGAGTGCCCTGGCTGTCCCCTAAATGTCCCTGGGGGTGCCCTGGCTGTCCCCTAGGTGTCCCTGGGGGTGTCCTGCCTTCCCCTCGGTGTCCCTGGGGGTGCCCTGGCTTTCCCCTCGGTGTCCCTGGGGGTGCCCTGCCTGTCCCCTATGTGTCCCTGGGGGTGCCCTGGCTGTCTTTAGGGTGCCCTGGCTGTCCCCTAGGTGTCCCTGGGGGTGCCCTGGGTGTCCCTGTTGTGCCCTGGCTGTCCCCTAGTTGTCCCTGGGGGGGCCCTGGCTGTCCCCTAGGTGTCCCTGGGGGTGCCCTGCTTGTCCCCTAGGTGTCCCTGGGGGTGCCCTGGCTGTCCTCTAGGTGTCCCTGGGGGTGCCCTGGGTGTCCCTGGGGATGCCCTGGCTGTCCCCTAGGTGACCCTGGCGTTGCCCTGGCTGTCTCTACGGTGCCCTGGCTGTGCCCTTGGTGTCCCTGGGTGTGCTCTGGCTGTCCCTCGGGTGCCCTGGCTGTCCCCTAGGTGTCCCTGGGGGAGCCCTGGGTGTGCCTGGCGTGCCCTGGCTGTGCCCTAGGGGTCCCTGGGGTTCCCCTGGCTGTCCCTAGGGTGCCCTGGCTGTCACCTAGGTGTCCCTTGGGGTGTGGTGGTGTCCCTCGGGGTACCCTGGCTGTCCCCTAGGTGTCCCTGGGGGTGCCCTGGCTGTCCTTGGAGTGCCCTGGCTGTCCCCTAGGTGTCCCTGGGGGTGCCCTGGCTGTCCCCTAGGTGTCCCTGGGGGTGCCCTGGCTGTCCCCTAGGTGTCCCTGGGGGTGCCCTGGCTGTCCCCTAGGTGTCCCTGGGTGTGCCCTGGCTGTCCCCTAGGTGTCCCTGGGGGTGCCCTGGGTGTCCCTGGGGGTGCCCTGGCTGTCCCCTCGGTGTCCCTGGGGCTGCCCTGGGTGTCCCTGGGGGTGCCCTCGCTGTCCCTGGGGTGCCCTGGCTCTCCCCTAGGTGGCCCTGGGGGTGCCCTGGTTGTCCCTGGGTGTGCCCTGGAGGTCCCCTAGGTGTCCTTGGGGGTGCCCTGGCTGTCCCTGGGGTGCCCTGGCTGTCCCCAAGGTGTCCCGGGGGGTGCCCTGCCTGTCCTCTCGGTGTCCCTGGGGGTGCCCTGGCTGTCCCCTTCGTGTCCCTGGGGGTGCCCTGGCTGTCTCTGGAGTGCCCTGGCTGTCCCCTAAGTGTCCCTGGGGGTGCCCTGGCTGTCCCCTAGGTGTCACTGGGGGTGCCCTGGCTGTCCTCTAGGTGTCCCTGGGGGTGCCCTGGGTGTCCCTGGGGATGCCCTGGCTGTTCCCTAGGTGTCCCTGGAGGTGCCCTGGGTGTCCCTGGGGGGGCCCTGGCAGTCCCCTAGGTGTCACTGGGGGTGCCCTGGCTGTCCTCTAGGTGTCCCTGGGGGTGCCCTGCGTGTCCCTGGGGATGCCCTGGCTGTTCCCTAGGTGTCCCTTGGGGTGCCCTGGGTGTCCCTGGGGGGGCCCTGGCTGTCCCCTAGGTGTCACTGGGGGTGCCCTGGCTGTCCTCTAGGTGTCCCTGGGGGTGCCCTGCGTGTCCCTGGGGTGCCCTGGCTGTCCCCTAGGTGTCCCTGGGGGTGCCCTGGCTGTCCCCTAGGTGTCCCTGGGGGTGCCTTGTGTGTCCCTGGGGGTGCCGTGGCGGTCCCTAGGGTGCCCTGGCTGTCCCCTAGGTGTCCCTGGGGGTGCCCTGGATGTCCCTGAGGTGCCCTGGAGGTCCCCTAGGTGTCCTTGGGGGTGCCCTGGCTGTCCCTGGGGTGCCCTGGCTGTCCCCAAGGTGTCCCTGGGGGTGCCCTGCCTGTCCTCTCGGTGTCCCTGGGGGTGCCCTGGCTGTGCCCTCGGTGTCCCTGGGGGTGCCCTGGCTGTCCCTAGGATGCCCTGGCTGTCCCCTAGGTGTCCCTGGGTGTGCCCTGGGTGTCCCTGGGCGTGCACAGGGTGTCCCTGGGGTTCCCTGGCTGTCCCCTAGGTTTCCCGGGATGGGCCCTGGCTGTCCCCTAGGTATCCCTGGGGCTGCACAGGGTGTCCCTGGGGTTCCCTGGCTGTCCCCTAGGTGTCTCTGGGGGGGGCCCTGGTGTCCCTGGGTTGCCCTGGCTGTCCCCTTGGTGTCCTTGCCTGGCTCGTATCCTCGACTCCGCCTCCGGCGCCATGGTGACTCCCCTCCCAGTCTGGACCATTGTGGCCTCACCCCCTCCCCTGGGGCCATCCGACCCATCCCAGTATAGACCAGTAAGGCACCGAGTGGCCACCATGGACCCCCACACGCCTGCCAGTTCATCCCAGTTCATCCCAGTCCACTCTTTGTCCATCCCAGGTTTCTCTGGTCACCCTCCCAGTGCTCTCAGTCCATCCCAGTCCCGCAGGTGTTGGTGCTTGGGGCTTGATGAGCTGGTGCCTGTCCGCAACGTGGAGCGGCTCAAACGGGACCTCAGGGTGAGGGGGGCGCGGATTTGGGGGGATCCTGGGGGTCCTGAGTTGTCGGGGAGGGGGTTTTTGGGTTGTGGGGGGTCTGGGGGGCGTCCTGGGGGCTGCTTTGGGTGCTTTGGGGGGTATTCGGGAGGTTTGGGCGGCCCATTTGAGGCATCAAAGAACCTGAGGAGGGTTTTGATAGCTCCTGGAGGTGGAGGCGGCTGTGGGGCTGAGCTGGCTGTCCCAGGGGGTTCCTGGCTGTCCCTCGATGTCCCTGGGGTGCCCTGGCTGTCACTTAGGTGTCCCTCGGGGTGCCCTGGCTGTCCCTAGGGTGCCCTGGCTGTCCCCTAGGTGTCCCTGGGGTGCCCTGACTGTCCCTAGGTGTCCCTGGGGGTACCCTGGCTGTCCCTGGAGGTGCCCTGCCTGTCCCCTAGGTGTCCCTGGCGGTGTCCTGCCTTGCCCTAGGTGTCCCTGGGGGTGCCCTGGCTGTCCCCTCCGTGTCCCTGGGGGTGCCCTGGGTGTCCCTGGGGTGCCCTGGCTGACCCCAAGGTGTCCCTTGGGGTGCCCAGAGTGTCCCTAGGAGGTCCCTGGCTGTCCCCTAGGGGTCTCTGGGGGTACCCTGGCTGTCCCTTAGGTGTCCCAAGGTGTGCCCTGGCTGTCCCTAGGGTGCCCTGGCTTTGCCCTCGGTGTCTCTGGGGGTGCCCTGGCTGTCCCTAGGGTGCCATGGCTGTCCCTAGGGTGCCCTGGCTGTCCCCTCGGTGTCCCTGGGGGTGCCCTGGCTGTCCCTGGGTAGACCTGGCTGTCCCCTAGGTGTCCCTGGGGGGCCCTGGCTGTCCCCTAGGTGTCCCTGGGGAGGCCCTGGGTGTCCCTGGAGTGCCCGGGAGGTCCCCTACGTGTCCCTGGGGTACCCGGGGTGTCCCTGGGCTGCTCTGGGGTGCCCTGCCTGTCCCCTAGGTGTCCCTGGGCTGCCCTGGCTGTCCTTGGGGTGCCCTGGCTGTCCTTGGTGTCCCAGAGGGTGCCCTGGCTGTCCCGCAGGTGTCCCTGGGCTGCCCTGGCTGTCCCTAGGGTGCTCTGGCTGTGCCCTAGGTGTCCCTGGGGTGCCATGACTGTCCCCTCAGTGTCCCTGGGGGTGCCCTGGCTCTCCCCTAGGGGTCCCTGAGGGTGCCCTGGGTGTCCCTGGCGTGCCCTGGCTGTCTCCTAGGTGTCCCTGGGGCTGCCCTGGCTGTTCTCTAGGTGTCCCTGGGGGTGCCCTGGGTGTCCCTGGGGTGCCCTGGCTGTCCCCTAGGTGTCCCTGGGGGGGCCCTGGCTGTCCCCTAGGCGTCCCTGGGGGTGCCCTGGCTGTCCCTGGGGTGCCCTGGCTGTCCCCTAGGTGTCCCTGGGGTTGCCCTGGCTGTCGCTAGGGTGCCCTGGCTGTGCCTTCGGTGTCTCTGGGGATGCCGTAGGTGTCCCTCGGGGTGACCTCGGTGTCCCTGGGGGTGCCCTGGCTGTCCCCTAGGTGTCCCTGGGGGAGCCCTGGGTGTGCCTGGGGTGCCCTGGCTGTCCCCTAGGTGTCCCTGGGGGGGCCCTGGCTGTCCCTGGGGTGCCCTGGCTGTCCCCTAGGTGGCCCTGGGGGTGCCCTGGGTGTCCCTGGGGGTGCCCTGGAGGTCCCCTAGGTGTCCCTGGGGGTGCCCTGGGTGTCCCTGGTGTGCCCTGGTTCCCCTAGGTGTCCCTGTGGGTGCCCAGAGTGTCCCTGGGAGTGCCCTGGCTGTCCCCTAGGGGTCTCTGGGGGTGCCCTGGCTGTCCCGTCAGTGTCCCTGGGAATGCCCTGCCTGTCCCCTAGGTGTCCCTGGGCGTCCCCTTGGTGTCCCTGGGGGTGCCCAGGGTGTTCCTTCGGTGTCCCTGGGGGTGCCCTGGCTGTCCCTGGGGTGCTCTGGATGTCCCCTTGGTGTCCCTGGGGGTGCCCTAGCTGTCCCTGGCGTGCCCTGGCTGTGCCCTAGGGGTCCCTTAGGGTGCCCTGGCTGTCCCTAGGGTTCCCTGGCTGTCACCTAGGTGTCCCTTGGGGTGCGCTGGTGTCCCTCGGGTTGCCCTGGCTGTCCCCTAGGTGTCCCTGGGGGTGACCTGGCTGTCCCTGGAGTGCCCTGGCTGTCCCCATGGTGTCCCTGGGGGTGCCCTGCCTGTCCTCTCGGTGTCCCTGGGGGTGCCCTGGCTGTGCCCTCGGTGTCCCTGGGGGTGCCCTGGCTGTCCCTAGGGTGCCCTGGCTGTCCCCTAGGTGTCCCTGGTTGTGCCCTGGGTGTCCCTGGGCGTGCACAGGGTGTCCCTGGGGTTCCCTGGCTGTCCCCTAGGTGTCCCGGGATGGGCCCTGGCTGTCCCCTAGGTATCCCTGGGGGTGCACAGGGTGTCCCTGGGGATGCCCTGGCTGTCCCCTAGGTGACCCTGGCGTTGCCCTGGCTGTCCCTACGGTGCCCTGGCTGTGCCCTTGGTGTCCCTGGGGGTGCCCTGGGTGTCCCCTGGGTGTCCCTGGGGGTGCCCTGGCTGTCCCTAGGGTGCCCTGGCTGTGCCTTCGGTGTGTCTAGGGGTGCCCTAGGTGTCCCTGGGGGTTCCCTGCGTGTCCCTTAGGTGTCCTTGGGGGTGCCCTGGTGGCTGTCCCTAGGGTGGCATGGCTGTGCCCTCGGTGTCCCTGGGGGTGCCCTGGCTGTCCCTAGGGTGCCCTGGCTGTCCCCTAGGTGTCCCTGGGGGTGCTCTGGGTGTGCCTAGGGTGCCCTGGCTGTCCCCTAGGTGTCCCTGGGGGTGTCCTGGCTGTCTCTGGAGTGCCCTGGCTGTCCCCTAGGTGTCCCTGGGGGTGCCCTGGCTGTCCCCTGGGTGTCCCTGGGGGTGCCCTGGCTGTCCCTAGGGTGCCCTGGCTGTGCCTTCGGTGTGTCTAGGGGTGCCCTAGGTGTCCCTGGGGGTGACCTCGGTGTCTCTGGGGGTGCCCTGGCTGTCCCCTAGGTGTCCCTGGGGGAGCCCTGGGTGTGCCTGGGGTGCCCTGGCTGTCCCCTAGGTGTCCCTGGGGGGGCCCTGGCTGTCCCTGGGGTGCCCTGGCTGTCCCCTAGGTGGCCCTGGGGGTGCCCTGGGTGTCCCTGGGGGTGCCCTGGAGGTCCCCTAGGTGTCCCTGGGGGTGCCCTGGGTGTCCCTGGTGTGCCCTGGTTGTCCCCTAGGTGTCCCTGTGGGTGCCCAGAATGTCCCTGGGAGTGCCCTGGCTGTCCCCTAGGGGTCTCTGGGGGTGCCCTGGCTGTCCCGTCAGTGTCCCTGGGAATGCCCTGCCTGTCACCTAGGTGTCCCTGGGGGTCCCCTTGGTGTCCCTGGGGGTGCCCAGGGTGTTCCTTCGGTGTCCCTGGGGGTGCCCTGGCTGTCCCTGGGGTGCTCTGGATGTCCCCTTGGTGTCCCTGGGGGTGGCCTGGCTGTCCCTGGCGTGCTTTGGCTGTGCCCTAGGGGTCCCTGGGGTTGCCCTGGCTGTCCCTAGGGTGCCCTGGCTGTCACCTAGGTGTCCCTTGGGGTGCGCTGGTGTCCCTCGGGGTGCCCTGGCTGTCCCCTAGGTGTCCCTGGGGGTGCCCTGGCTGTCCCCTAGGCGTCCCTGGGGGTGCCCTGCCTCTCCCCTAGGCGTCCCTAGGGGTGCCCTGGCTGTCCCCTTGGTGTCCCTGGGGGTGCCCTGGCTGTCCCCTAGGTGTCGCTTGGGGTGCCCTGGGTGTCCCTGGGGGTGCCCTCGCTGTCCCTGGGGTGCCCTGGCTGTCTTCTCGGTGTCCCTGGGGGTGCCCTGGCTGTGCCCTCGGTGTCCCTGGGGGTGCCCTGGCTGTCCCTAGGGTTCCCTGCCTGTCCCCTCGGTGTCCCTGGGGGTGCCATGGCTGTCCCTTGGGTGCCCTGTCTGTCCCCTAGGGGTCTCTGTGGGTGCCCTGCCTGTCCCCTAGGTGTCCCTGGGGGTGCCCTGGGTGTCCCTGGGGGTGCCCTGGCTGTCCCCTAGGTGTCCCTGAGGGCGCCCAGGGTGTCCCTGGGGTGCCCTGGCTTGTGTGACCCTGGGGGTGCCCTTGCTGTCCCCTAGGTGTCCCTGGGGGTGCCCTGGGTGTCCCTGGGGTGCCCTGGCTGTCCCCTAGGTGTCCCTGGTGGTGCCCTGGCTGTCCCCCTTGGGGTCTCTGGGGTGCCCTGGCTGTCCCCCTAGGTGTCCCTGTGGGTGCCCTGGCTGTCCTTGCGGTGCTCTGGCTGTCCCCTTGGTGTCCCTGGGGGTGCCCTGGGTGTCCCTGGGGTGCCCTGGGGGTTCCCTGCCTGTCCCCTAAGTGTCCCTGGGGGGGCCCTGGCCATCCCCTAGGTGTCCCTGGGGGGTTCCCTGCCTGTCCCCTTGGTGTCCCAGGGGGTGCCCTGGGTGTCCCTGGCGTGCCCTGTCTGTCACCTAAATGTCCCTGGGGGTGCCCTGGTTGTCCCTGGAGTGCCCTAGCTGTCCCCTAAATGTCCCTGGGGGTGCCCTGGCTGTCCCCTAGGTGTCCCTGGGGGTGCCCTGTCTGTCCCCTTGGTGTCCCAGGGGGTGCCCTGGGTGTCCCTGGCGTGCCCTGGCTGTCCCCTAGGTGTCCCTGGGGGTGCCCTGGCTGTCCCCTTGGTGTCCCTGGGGTGCCCTGGCTGTCCCCTTGGTGTCCCTGGGAGAGCCCTGGGTGTCCCTGGGGTGCCTAGGGGGTGCCCTGCCTGTCCCCTAGGTGTCCCTGGGGGTTCCCTGCCTGTCCCCTAGGTGTCCCTGGGGGTTCCCTGGGTGTCCCTGGAGTGCCCTGGCTTTCCCCTAAATGTCCCTGGGGGTGCCCTGGCTGTCCCCTAGGTGTCACTGAGGGTGTCCTGCCTTCCCCTAGGCGTCCCTGGGGGTGCCCTGGCTTTCCCCACGGTGTCCCTGGGGGTGCCCTGCCTGTCCCCTAGATGTCCCTGGGGGTGCCCTGGGTGTCCCTGGGGGGGCGCTGGCTATCCCCTAGGTGTCCCTGGGGGGGCCTTGGCTGTCCCCTAGGTGTCCCTGGGGGTGCCCTTCCTGTCCTCTAGGTGTCCCTGGGGGTTCCCTGGCTGTACCTCGGGTTCCCTGGCTGTCCCTTAGGTGTCCCTGGGGGTGGCTAGGGTGTCCCTGGGGTTCCCTGGCTGTCCCCTAGGTGTCCCTGTGGGTGCCCTGAGTGTCCCTGGGCTGCCCTGGCTGTCCCCTAGGTGTCCCTGGGGGTGCCCTCGCTGTCCCTGGGGTGCCCTGGCTGTCCCCTAGGTGTCCCTGGGGGTTCCCTGCGTGTCCCCTAGGTGTCCTTGGGGGTGCCCTGGCTGTCCCTAGGGTGGCATGGCTGTGCCCTCGGTGTCCCTGGGGGTGCCCTGGGTGTGCCTGGGGTGCCCTGGCTGTCCCCTAGGTGTCCCTGGGGGTGCCCTGGCTGTCCCCTAAGTGTCCCTGGGGGTGCCCTGGGTGTCCCTGGGTGTGCTCTGGAGGTCCCCTTGGTGTCCCTGGGGGTGCCCTGGCTGTCCCTGGGGGTGCCCTGGCTGTCTTTAGGGGTGCCCTGGCTGTCCCCTAGGTGTCCCCTGGGTGTGCACTGCCTGTCCCCTAGGTGTCGTTCGGGGTGCCCTGGGTGTCCCTGGGGGTGCCCTGCCTGTCCCCTAGGTGTCCCTGGGGGTGCCCTGGGTGTCCCTGGGGTGCCCTGGCTGTCCCCTTGGTGTCCCTGGGGGTGCCCTGGGTGTCCCTGGGGTGCCCTGGCTGTCCCCAAGTTGTCCCTGGCGGTGCCTTGCCTGTCCTCTCGGTGTTCCTGGGGGTGCCCTGGCAGTCCCTGGGGGTGCACAGGGTGTCCCTGGGGTTCCCTGGCTGTCCCCTAGGTGTCCCTGGGGGTGCCCTGGCTGTCCTTGGGGTGCTCGGGTTGTCCCCTTTGTGTCCCTGGGGGTGCCCTGGCTGTCCCCTAGCTGTCCCTGGGGGTGCCCTGGCTGTCCCTGGGGTGCCGGTGGCTGTCCCCTACGTGTCCCTGGGGGTGCCCTGGGTGTCCCTGGGGTGCCCTGGGGCTGCCCTGCCTGTCCTCTAGGTGTCCCTGGGGGTGCCCTGGCTGTCCCCTAGGTGTCCCTCGGGGTGCCCTGGCTGTCCCCTAGGCGGCCATTGGGGTGCCCTGGGTGTCCCTGGGGTGCCCTGGCTGTCCCCTAGGTGTCCCTTGGGGTGCCTCGGTGTTCCTGAGGGTGCCCTGGCTGTCCCCTAGGGTGCCCTGGCTGTGCCCTTGGTGTCCCTGGGGGTGCCCTGGCTGTCCTTAGGGTGTCCTGGCTGTCCCCTAGGTGTCCCTGGGGGTGCCCTGGTGTCCCTCGTGGTGCCCTGGCTGTCCCCTAGGTGTCCCTGGGGGTGCCCTGGGTGTCCCTGGAGGTGCCCTGTCTGTCCCCCTTCGTGTCTTGGGGGTGCCCTGGCTGTCCCCTAGGTGTCCCTAGGGGTGTCCAGGGTGTCCCTGGGGTTGCCCTTGCTGTCCCGTAGGTGTCCCTGGGTGTGCCCTGGGCGTCCCTGGGGGTGCCCCTGGCTGTCCCCTAGGTGTCCCTGGGGGTTGCCCTGGCTGTCCCCTTGGTGTCCCTGGGGTGCCCTGGCTGTCCCCTAGGTGTCCCTGGGGGTGCCCTGGCTGTCCTTGGGGTGCTCTGCCTGTCCCCTGGGTATCCCTGGGTTCCCTGGCTGTCCCCTAGGTGTCCCTGGGGGTGCCCTGGCTGTCCCTAGGGTGCCCTGGCTGTCACCTAGGTGTCCCTGGGGGTGCGCTGGTGTCCCTCGGGGTGCCCTAGCTGTCCCCTAGGTGTCCCTGGGGGTGCCCTGGCTGTCCCTGGAGTGCCCGTGCTGTCCACTAGGTGTCCCTGGGGGTGCCCTGGCAGTCCCCTAGGTGTCCCTGGGGGTGCCCTGGCTGTCCCCCTACGTGTCCCTGGGGGTGCCCTGCCTTTCCCCTAGGTGTCCCTGGGGGTGCCCCTGGCTGTCTTTAGGGTGCCCTGGCTGTCCCCTAGGTGTCCCTGGGTGTGCCCTGCCTGTCCCCTAGGTGTCGTTCGGGGTGCCCTGGGTGTCCCTGGGGGTGCCCTGCCTGTCCCCTAGGTGTCCCTGGGGGTGCCCTGGGTGTTCCTGGGGTGCCCCTGGCTGTCCCCTTGGTGTCCCTGGGGGTGCCCTGGGTGTCCCTGGGGTGCCCTGGCTGTCCCCAAGTTGTCCCTGGCGGTGCCCTGCCTGTCCTCTCGGTGTTCCTGGGGGTGCCCTGGCTGTCCCTGGGGGTGCACAGGGTGTCCCTGGGGTTCCCTGGCTGTCCCCTAGGTGTCCCTGGGGGGGCCCAGGGTGTCCCTGGGAGTGCCCTTTGTGTCCCATAGGTGTCCCTGGGGTTGCCCTGGGTGTCCCTGGGGTACCCTGGCTGTCCCCTAGGTGTCCCTGGGGGTGCCCTGGCTGTCCCCTTGGTGTCCCTGGGGTGCCCTGGCTGTCCCCTAGGTGTCCCTGGGGGTGCCCTGGCTGTGTGCCCTGGCTGTCCTTGGGGTGATCGGGCTGTCCCCTTGGTGTCCCTGGGGGTGCCCTGGCTGTCCCCTTGGTGTCCCTGGGGTGCCCTGGCTGTCCCCTAGCTGTCCCTGGGGGTGCCCTGGCTGTCCCTGGGGTGCCATGGCTGTCCTCTACGTGTCCCTGGGGATGTCCTGGGTGTCCCTGGGGTGCCCTGAAGGTGCCCTGCCTGTCCTCTAGGTGTCCCTGGGGGTGCCCTGGCTGTCCCCTTGGTGTCCCTCGGGGTGCCCTGGCTGTCCCCTAGGCGGCCCTTGGGGTGCCCTGGGTGTCCCTGGGGTGCCCTGGCTGTCCCATAGGTGTCCCTTGGGGTGCCCTGGCTGTCCCCTAGGTGTCCCTTGGGGTGCCCTGGGTGTCCCTGAGGGTGCCCTGGCTGTCCCTAGGGTGCCCTGGCTGTGCCCTTGGTGTCCCTGGGGGTGCCCTGCGTGTCCCTGGGGATGCCCTGGCTGTCCCCTAGGTGTCCCTGGGGGTTCCCTGCGCGTCCCCTAGGTGTCCTTGGGGGTGCCCTGGCTGTCCCTAGGGTGGCATGGCTGTGCCCTCGGTGTCCCTGGGGGTGCCCTGGGTGTGCCTGGGGTGCCCTGGCTGTCCCCTAGGTGTCCCTGGGGGTGCCCTGGCTGTCCCCTAAGTGTCCCTGGGGGTGCCCTGGGTGTCCCTGGGTGTGCTCTGGAGGTCCCCTTGGTGTCCCTGGGGGTGCCCTGGCTGTCCCTGGGGGTGCCCTGGCTGTCCCCTAGGTGTCCCTGGGGGTGCCCTGGGTGTCCCTGGAGTGCCCTGGCTGTCCCCTTAATGTCCCTGGGAGTGCCCTGGCTTTCCCCTCGGTGTCCCTGGGGGTGCCCTGCCTTTCCCCTAGGTGTCCCTGGGGGTGCCCTGGCTGTCTTTAGGGTGCCCTGGCTGTCCCCTAGGTGTCCCTGGGTGTGCACTGCCTGTCCCCTAGGTGTCGTTCGGGGTGCCCTGGGTGTCCCTGGGGTACCCTGGCTGTCCCCTAGGTGTCCCTGGGGGTTCCCTGGCTGTCCCCTTGGTGTCCCTTGGGTGCCCTGGCTGTCCCCTAGGTGTCCCTGGGGGTGCCCTGGCTGTCCTTGGTGTGCTCGGGCTGTCCCCTTGGTGTCCCTGGGGGTGCCCTGGCTGTCCCCTGGCTGTCCCTGGGGGTGCCCTGGCTGTCCCTGGGGTGCCCTGGGGGTGCCCTGCCTGTCCTCTAGGGGTCCCTAGGGTGGCCTGGCTATCCCCTAGGTGTCCCTGGGGTGCCCTGGCTGTCCCCTAGGTGTCCCTTGGGGTGCCCTGGGTGTCCCTGAGGGTTCTCTGGCTGTCCCTAGGGTGCCCTTGCTGTGCCCTTGGTGTCCCTGGGGGTGCCCTGGCTGTCCCTAGGGTGCCCTGGCTGTCCCCTATGTGTCCCTGGGGGTGCCCTGGTGTCCCTCGGGGCGCCCTGGCTGTCCCCTAGGTGTCCCTGGGGGTGCCCAGGGTGTCCCTGGGGTGCCCTTGCTGTCCCGTAGGTGTCCCCGGGGGTGCCCTGGGCGTCCCTGGGGTGCCCTGGCTGTCCCCTAGGTGTCCCTGGTGGTGCCCTGGCTGTCCCCTTGGTGTCCCTGGGGTGCCCTGGCTGTCCCCTAGGTGTTCCTGGGGGTGCCCTGGCTGTCCTTGGGGTGCTCTGCCTGTCCCTTGGGTGTCCCTGGGTTCCCTGGCTGTCCCTAGGGTGCCCTGGCTGTCACCTAGGTGTCCCTGGGGGTGCGCTGGTGTCCCTCGGGGTGCCCTGGCTGTCCCCTAGGTGTCCCTGAGGGTGCCCTGGCTGTCCCTAGGGTGCCCTTGCTGTGTCCTTGGTGTCCCTGGGGGTGCCCTGGCTGTCCCCAGGGTGCCCTGGCTATCCCCTAGGTGTCCCCTGGGGGTGCCCTGGGTGTCCCTGGGGGTGCCCTGGCTGTCCCCTTCGTGTCTTGGGGGTGCCCTGGCTGTCCCCTAGGTGTCCCTGGGGGTGCCCTGGTGTCCCTCGGGGTGCCCTGGCTGTCCCCTAGGTGTCCCTGGGGGTGCCCTGGGTGTCCCTGGGGGTGCCCTGGCTGTCCCCTTCGTGTCTTGGGGGTGCCCTTGCTGTCCCGTAGGTGTCCCTGGGGGTGCCCTGGGCGTCCCCTTGGTGTCCCTGGGGTGCCCTGGCTGTCCTTGGGGTGCTCTGCCTGTCTCCTGACTGTCCCTAGGGTGCCCTTGCTGTCACCTAGGTGTCCCTGGGGGTGCCCTGGTGTCCCTCGGGGTGCCCTGGCTGTCCCCTAGGTGTCCCTGGGGGTGCCCTGGCTGTCCCTGCAGTGCCCTGGCTGTCCCCTAGGTGTCCCTGGGGGTGCCCTGGCAGTCCCCTAGGTGTCCCTGGGGTGCCCTGGCTGTCCCTTAGGTGTCCCTGGGTGTGCCCTGCCTGTCCCCTTGGTGTCCCTGGCGGTGCCCTGGGTGTCCCTGGGGGTGCCCTGGGTGTCCCTGGGGTGCCATGGGTGTCCCCTAGGTGTCCCTGGGGGTGCCCTGGGTGTCCCTGGGGTGCCCTGGCTGTCCCCTTCGTGTCCCTGGGGGTGCCCTGGGTGTCCCTGGGAGTGCCCTGGCTGTCCCCTAGGGGTCTCTGGGGGTGCCCTGGCTGTCCCGTCAGTGTCCCTGGGGGTGCCCTGCCTGTCCCCAAGGTGTCCCTGCGGGTGCCCTGCTTGTCCCCTAGGTGTCCCTGGGGGTGCCCTGGGTGTCCCTGGGGGTGCCCTGGCTGTCCCCTAGGTGTCCCTGGGGGTGCCCTGCCTGTCCCCTTGGTGTCCCTGGGTGTGCCCTGGCTGTGCCCTCGGTGTCTCTGGGGTGCCCTGGCTGTGCCCTCAGTGTCCCTGGCGGTGCCCTGGTGTCCCTGGGGTGCCCTGGCGGTCCCTAGGGTGCCCTGGCTGTCCCCTAGGTGTCCCTGGAGGTGCCCGGGATGTCCCTGAGGTGCCCTGGCTGTCCCCAAGGTGTCCCTTTGGGTGCCCAGAGTGTCCCTGGGAGTGCCCTGGCTGTCCCCTAGGGGTCTCTGGGGGTGCCCTGGCTGTCCCGTCTGTGTCTCTGGGGGTGCCCTGCCTGTCCCCAAGGTGTCCCCTGGGGGTTCCCTGCCTGTCCCCTTGGTGTCCCTGGGGGTGCCCTGGGTGTCCCTGGGGTTGCCCTGGCTGTCCCCTAGGTGTCCCTGGGAATGCCCTGGGTGTCCCTGGCGTGCCCTGTCTGTCCCCTAAATGTCCCTGGGGGTGCCCTGGCTGTAACCTAGGTGTCCCTGGGGGTGTCCTGCCTTTCCCTAGCTGTCCCTGGGGGTGCCCTGGCTGTCCCCTCGGTGTCCCTGGGGGTGCCCTGCCTGTCCCCTAGGTGTCCCTGGGGGTGCCCTGGCTGTCTTTGGGGTGCCCTGGCTGTCCCCTAGGTGTCCCTGGGGGTGTCCTAGGTGTCCCTGGGGGTGCCCTGGGTGTCCCTGGAGTGCCTTGGCTGTCCCCTAGTTGTCCCTGGGGGGGCCCTGGCTGTCCCCTACGTGTCCCTGGGGTACCCTGGGTGTCCCTGGGCTGCCCTGGGCTGCCTTGACTGTCCTTGGGGTGCCCTGGCTGTGCCCTAGGTGTCCCTGGGGTGCCCTGGCTGTCCCGTCAGTGTCCCTGGGGGTGCACAGGGTGTCACTGGGGTTCCCTGTCTGTCCCGTACGTGTCCCTGGGGGTGCCCTGGAGGTCCCCTAGGTGTCCCTGGGGGTCCCCTTGGTGTTCCTGTGGGTGCCCAGGGTGTCCCTTAGGTGTCCCTGCGGGTGCCCTTGCTGTCCCCTAGCTGTCCCTGGGGGTACCCTGGGTGTCCCTGGGGTGCTCTGGATGTCCCCTTGGTGTCCTTGGGGGAGCCCTGGCTGTCCCTAGGGTGCCCTGGCTGTCCCCTAGGTGTCCCTGGCGTGCCCTGGTGTCCCTCGGGGTGCCCTGGCTGTCCCCTAGGTGTCCCTGGGGGTGCCCTGCCTGTCCTCTCGGTGTCCCTGGGGCGTGCCCTGGCTTTGCCCTCGGTGTCCCTGGGGGTGCCCTGGCTGTCCCTAGGGTGCCCTGGCTGTCCCCTAGGTGTCCCTGGGTGTGCCCTGGGTGTCCCTGGGGTTCCCTGGCTGTCCCCTACGTGTCCCGGGGGGGGCCCTGGCTGTCCCCTAGGTGTCCCTGGGGGTGCACAGGGTGTCCCTGGGGTTCCCTGGCTGTCCCCTAGGTGTCCCTGGGGGTGCCCTGGGTGTCCCTGGGGGGGCCCTGGCTGTCCCCTAGGTGTCCCTGGGGGTGCATTAGGTGTCCCTGGGGGTGCCCAGGGTGTCCCTGGGGTTCCCTGGCTGTCCCCTAGGTGTCCCTGCCTCGCTCGTATCCTCGACTCCGCCTCCGGCGCCATGGTGACTCCCCTCCCAGTCTGGACCATTGTGGCCTCACCCCCTTCCCTGGGGCCATCCGACCCATCCCAGTATAGACCAGTAAAGCACCGAGTGGCCTCCATGGACCCCCACACGCCTGCTAGTTCATCCCAGTTCATCCCAGTCCACTCTTCGTCCATCCCAGGTTTCTCTGGTCACCTTCCCAGTGCTCTCAGTCCATCCCAGTCCCGCAGGTGTTGGTGCTTGGGGCTTGATGAGCTGGTGCCTGTCCGCAACCTGGAGCGGCTCAAACGGGACCTCAGGGTGAGGGGGGCGCGGATTTGGGGGGATCCTGGGGGTCCTGAGTTGTCGTGGAGGGGGTTTTTGGGTTGTGGGGGGTCTGGGGGGAATCCTGGGGGCTGCTTTGGGTGCTTTGGGGGGTATTCGGGAGGTTTGGGCGTCCCATTTGAGGCATCAAAGAACCTGAGGAGGGTTTTGATAGCTCCTGGAGGTGGAGGCGGCGGTGGGGGTGAGCTGGCTGTCCCAGGGGGTTCCTGGCTGTCCCTCGATGTCCCTGGGGTGCCCTGGCTGTCACTTAGGTGTCCCTCGGGGTGCCCTGGCTGTCCCTAGGGTGCCCTGGCTGTCCCCTAGGTGTCCCTGGGGTGCCCTAACTGTCCCTAGGTGTCCCTGGGGGTACCCTGCCTGTCCCTGGAGGTGCCCTGCCTGTCCCCTAGGTGTCCCTGGCGGTGTCCTGCCTTGCCCTAGGTGTCCCTGGGGGTGCCCTGGCTGTCCCCTCCGTGTCCCTGGGGGTGCCCTGGGTGTCCCTGGGGTGCCCTGGCTGTCCCCTAGGTGTCCCTGGGGGTGCCCTGGCTGTCCTTGGGGTGCTCTGGCTGTCCCCTTGGTGTCCCTGGGGTGCCCTGGGGGTGCCCTGCCTGTCCTCTAGGTGTCCCTTGGGGTGCCCTGGCTGTCCCCTCGGTGTCCCTGGGGGTGCCCTCCCTGTCCCCTAGGTGTCCCTGGGGGGGCCCTGGCTGTCCCCTAGGTGTCCCTGGGGTGCCCTGCCTGTCCACTAGGTGTCCCTGGGGGTGCCCTGGCTGTCCCCTAGGTGTCCCTGGGGGTGACCTGGGTTTCCCTGGAGTGCCGTGGCTGTCCCCTAAATGTCCCTGGGGGTGCCCTGGCTTTCCCCTCGGTGTCCCTGGGGGGGCCCTGGCTGTCCCTGGTGTGCCCTGGCTGTCCCCTTGGTGTCCCTGGGGGGGCCCTGGCTGTCCCCTAGGTGTCCCTCGGGGTGCCCTTCCTGTCCTCTAGGTGTCCCTGGGGGTTCCCTGGCTGTCCCTCGGGTTCCCTGGCTGTCCCCTAGGTGTCCCTGGGGGTGGCTAGGGTGTCCCTAGGGTGCCCTGGCTGTCCCCTAGGTGTCCCTGGGGGGGCCCTGGGTGTCCCTGGGGGTGCACAGGGTGTCAGTGGGGTTCCCTGGCTGTCCCGAACTTGTCCCTGGGGTTCGCTGGCTGTCCCCTAGGTTTCCCTGGGGGTGCCCTGAGTGTCCCTGGGCTGCCCTGGCTGTCCCCTAGGTGTCCCTGGGGGTGCCCTCGCTGTCCCTGGGGTGCCCTGGCTGTCCCCTAGGTGTCCCTGGGCGTCCCCTTGGTGTCCCTGGGGGTGCCCAGGGTGTCCCTTAGGTGTCCCTGGGGGTGCCCTTGCTGTCCCCTTGGTGTCCCTGGGGGTGCCCTGGGTGTCCCTGGGGATGCCCTGGCTGTCCCCTAGGTGTCCCTGGGGGTTCCCTGCGTGTCCCTTAGGTGTCCTTGGGGGTGCCCTGGTGGCTGTCCCTAGGGTGGCATGGCTGTGCCCTCGGTGTCCCTGGGGGTGCCCTGGCTGTCCCTAGGGTGCCCTGGCTGTCCCCTAGGTGTCCCTGGGGGTGCTCTGGGTGTGCCTAGGGTGCCCTGGCTGTCCCCTAGGTGTCCCTGGGGGTGTCCTGGCTGTCTCTGGAGTGCCCTGGCTGTCCCCTAGGTGTCCCTGGGGGTGCCCTGGCTGTCCCCTGGGTGTCCCTGGGGGTGCCCTGGCTGTCCCTAGGGTGCCCTGGCTGTGCCTTCGGTGTGTCTAGGGGTGCCCTAGGTGTCCCTGGGGGTGACCTCGGTGTCTCTGGGGGTGCCCTGGCTGTCCCCTAGGTGTCCCTGGGGGAGCCCTGGGT
The DNA here is from genome assembly GCF_029207755.1 of Chamaea fasciata. Taxonomy (NCBI): domain Eukaryota; kingdom Metazoa; phylum Chordata; class Aves; order Passeriformes; family Sylviidae; genus Chamaea; species Chamaea fasciata. The sequence goes on from NW_027094196.1 coordinate 192,428, forward strand.
GTGCCTGGGGTGCCCTGGCTGTCCCCTAGGTGTCCCTGGGGGGGCCCTGGCTGTCCCTGGGGTGCCCTGGCTGTCCCCTAGGTGGCCCTGGGGGTGCCCTGGGTGTCCCTGGGGGTGCCCTGGAGGTCCCCTAGGTGTCCCTGGGGGTGCCCTGGGTGTCCCTGGTGTGCCCTGGTTGTCCCCTAGGTGTCCCTGTGGGTGCCCAGAATGTCCCTGGGAGTGCCCTGGCTGTCCCCTAGGGGTCTCTGGGGGTGCCCTGGCTGTCCCGTCAGTGTCCCTGGGAATGCCCTGCCTGTCACCTAGGTGTCCCTGGGGGTCCCCTTGGTGTCCCTGGGGGTGCCCAGGGTGTTCCTTCGGTGTCCCTGGGGGTGCCCTGGCTGTCCCTGGGGTGCTCTGGATGTCCCCTTGGTGTCCCTGGGGGTGGCCTGGCTGTCCCTGGCGTGCTTTGGCTGTGCCCTAGGGGTCCCTGGGGTTGCCCTGGCTGTCCCTAGGGTGCCCTGGCTGTCCCCTAGGTGTCCCTTGGGGTGCGCTGGTGTCCCTCGGAGTGCCCTGGCTGTCCCCTAGGTGTCCCTGGGGGTGCCCTGGCTGTCCCCTAGGCGTCCCTGGGGGTGCCCTGCCTCTCCCCTAGGCGTCCCTAGGGGTGCCCTGGCTGTCCCCTTGGTGTCCCTGGGGGTGCCCTGGCTGTCCCCTAGGTGTCGCTTGGGGTGCCCTGGGTGTCCCTGGGGGTGCCCTCGCTGTCCCTGGGGTGCCCTGGCTGTCTTCTCGGTGTCCCTGGGGGTGCCCTGGCTGTGCCCTCGGTGTCCCTGGGGGTGCCCTGGCTGTCCCTAGGGTTCCCTGCCTGTCCCCTCGGTGTCCCTGGGGGTGCCATGGCTGTCCCTTGGGTGCCCTGTCTGTCCCCTAGGGGTCTCTGTGGGTGCCCTGCCTGTCCCCTAGGTGTCCCTGGGGGTGCCCTGGGTGTCCCTGGGGGTGCCCTGGCTGTCCCCTAGGTGTCCCTGAGGGCGCCCAGGGTGTCCCTGGGGTGCCCTGGCTATCCTCTACGTGTCCCTGGGGGTGCCCTGTGTGACCCTGGGGGTGCCCTTGCTGTCCCCTAGGTGTTCCTGGGGGTGCCCTGGGTGTCCCTGGGGTGCCCTGGGGGTTCCCTGCCTGTCCCCTAAGTGTCCCTGGGGGGGCCCTGGCCATCCCCTAGGTGTCCCTGGGGGTTCCCTGCCTGTCCCCTTGGTGTCCCAGGGGGTGCCCTGGGTGTCCCTGGCGTGCCCTGTCTGTCACCTAAATGTCCCTGGGGGTGCCCTGGTTGTCCCTGGAGTGCCCTAGCTGTCCCCTAAATGTCCCTGGGGGTGCCCTGGCTGTCCCCTAGGTGTCCCTGGGGGTGCCCTGTCTGTCCCCTTGGTGTCCCAGGGGGTGCCCTGGGTGTCCCTGGCGTGCCCTGGCTGTCCCCTAGGTGTCCCTGGGGGTGCCCTGGCTGTCCCCTTGGTGTCCCTGGGGTGCCCTGGCTGTCCCCTTGGTGTCCCTGGGAGAGCCCTGGGTGTCCCTGGGGTGCCTAGGGGGTGCCCTGCCTGTCCCCTAGGTGTCCCTGGGGGTTCCCTGCCTGTCCCCTAGGTGTCCCTGGGGGTTCCCTGGGTGTCCCTGGAGTGCCCTGGCTTTCCCCTAAATGTCCCTGGGGGTGCCCTGGCTGTCCCCTAGGTGTCACTGAGGGTGTCCTGCCTTCCCCTAGGCGTCCCTGGGGGTGCCCTGGCTTTCCCCACGGTGTCCCTGGGGGTGCCCTGCCTGTCCCCTAGATGTCCCTGGGGGTGCCCTGGGTGTCCCTGGGGGGGCGCTGGCTATCCCCTAGGTGTCCCTGGGGGGGCCTTGGCTGTCCCCTAGGTGTCCCTGGGGGTGCCCTTCCTGTCCTCTAGGTGTCCCTGGGGGTTCCCTGGCTGTACCTCGGGTTCCCTGGCTGTCCCTTAGGTGTCCCTGGGGGTGGCTAGGGTGTCCCTGGGGTTCCCTGGCTGTCCCCTAGGTGTCCCTGTGGGTGCCCTGAGTGTCCCTGGGCTGCCCTGGCTGTCCCCTAGGTGTCCCTGGGGGTGCCCTCGCTGTCCCTGGGGTGCCCTGGCTGTCCCCTAGGTGTCCCTGGGGGTTCCCTGCGTGTCCCCTAGGTGTCCTTGGGGGTGCCCTGGCTGTCCCTAGGGTGGCATGGCTGTGCCCTCGGTGTCCCTGGGGGTGCCCTGACTGTCCCTAGGGTGCCCTGGCTGTCCCCTAGGTGTCCCTGGGGGTGCCCTGGGTGTGCCTGGGGTGCCCTGGCTGTTCCCTAGGTGTTCCTAGGGGTTCCCTGGTTGTCCCCTAAGTGTCCCTGGGGGTGCCCTGGGTGTCCCTGGGGTGCACTGGCTGTCCCCTAGGTGTCCCTGGGGGGGCCCTGACTGTCCCCTAGGTGTCCCTGGGGGTGCCCTGGGTGTCCCTGCGTGTGCTCTGGAGGTCCCCTAGGTGTCCCTGGGGGTGCCCTGGCTGTCCCCAAGTTGTCCCTGGCGGTGCCCTGCCTGTCCTCTCGGTGTCCCTGCGGGTGCCCTGGCTGTGCCTGGGGGTGCACAGGGTGTCCCTGGGGTTCCCTGGCTGTCCCCTAGGTGTCCCTGGGGGGGCCCTGGCTGTCCCCTAGGTGTCCCTGGTGGTGCCCTGGCTGTCCTTTACGTGTCCCTGGAGCTGCCCTGGGTGTCCCTGGGGTGCCCTGGGGGTGCCCTGGCTGACCCTGGAGTGCCCTGGCTGTCCCCTAGGTGTCCCTGGGGGGTCCCCTGGCTGTCCCCTAGGTGTCCCTGGGGGTGCCCTGGCTGTCCCTAGGGTGCCCTGGGGGTGCCCTGGCTGTCCCTTGAGTGCCCTGGCTGTCCCCTCGGTGTCCCTGGGGGTGCCCTGACTGTCCTTGGGGTGCCCAGGGGGTGCCCTGGCTGTCCCCAAGGTGTCCCTGGGGTTGCCTTCCCTGTCACCTAGGTGTCCCTGGGGTGCCCTGGCTGTCTCCTAGGTGTCCCTGGGGGTGCCCTGGGTGTTCCTGGGGTGCCCTGGCTGTTCCCTAGGTGTCCCTGGGGGTGCCCTGGCTGTCCCCTAAGTGTCCCTGGGGGTGCCCTGAGTGTCCTTGGGGTGCCCTGGCTGTCCCCTAGGTGTCCCTGGGGGTGCCCTGGCTGTCCCCTAGGTGTCCCTTGGGGTGCCCTGGGTGTCCCTGAGGGTGCCCTGGCTGTCCCTAGGGTGCCCTGGCTGTGCCTTTGGTGTCCCTGGGGGTGCCCTGAAGGTGCCCTGCCTGTCCTCTAGGTGTCCCTGGGGGTGCCCTGGCTGTTCCCTTGGTGTCCCTCGGGGTGCCCTGGCTGTCCCCTAGGCAGCCCTTGGGGTGCCCTGGGTGTCCCTGGGGTGCCCTGGCTGTCCCCTAGGTGTCCCTTGGGGTGCCCTGGCTGTCCCCTAGGTGTCCCTTGGGGTGCCCTGAGTGTCCCTGAGGGTGCCCTGGCTGTCCCTAGGGTGCCCTGGCTGTCCCCTAAGTGTCCCTGGGGGTGCCCTGGGTGTCCCTGGGTGTGCTCTGGAGGTCCCCTTGGTGTCCCTGGGGGTGCCCTGGCTGTCCCTGGGGGTGCCCTGGCTGTCTTTAGGGTGCCCTGGCTGTCCCCTAGGTGTCCCTGGGTGTGCACTGCCTGTCCCCTAGGTGTCGTTCGGGGTGCCCTGGGTGTCCCTGGGGGTGCCCTGCCTGTCCCCTAGGTGTCCCTGGGGGTGCCCTGGGTGTCCCTGGGGTGCCCTGGCTGTCCCCTTGGTGTCCCTGGGGGTGCCCTGGGTGTCCCTGGGGTGCCCTGGCTGTCCCCAAGTTGTCCCTGGCGGTGCCTTGCCTGTCCTCTCGGTGTTCCTGGGGGTGCCCTGGCAGTCCCTGGGGGTGCACAGGGTGTCCCTGGGGTTCCCTGGCTGTCCCCTAGGTGTCCCTGGGGGTGCCCTGGCTGTCCTTGGGGTGCTCGGGTTGTCCCCTTTGTGTCCCTGGGGGTGCCCTGGCTGTCCCCTAGCTGTCCCTGGGGGTGCCCTGGCTGTCCCTGGGGTGCCGTGGCTGTCCCCTACGTGTCCCTGGGGGTGCCCTGGGTGTCCCTGGGGTGCCCTGGGGCTGCCCTGCCTGTCCTCTAGGTGTCCCTGGGGGTGCCCTGGCTGTCCCCTAGGTGTCCCTCGGGGTGCCCTGGCTGTCCCCTAGGCGGCCATTGGGGTGCCCTGGGTGTCCCTGGGGTGCCCTGGCTGTCCCCTAGGTGTCCCTTGGGGTGCCCTCGGTGTTCCTGAGGGTGCCCTGGCTGTCCCTAGGGTGCCCTGGCTGTGCCCTTGGTGTCCCTGGGGGTGCCCTGGCTGTCCTTAGGGTGCCCTGGCTGTCCCCTAGGTGTCCCTGGGGGTGCCCTGGTGTCCCTCGTGGTGCCCTGGCTGTCCCCTAGGTGTCCCTGGGGGTGCCCTGGGTGTCCCTGGAGGTGCCCTGTCTGTCCCCTTCGTGTCTTGGGGGTGCCCTGGCTGTCCCCTAGGTGTCCCTAGGGGTGTCCAGGGTGTCCCTGGGGTTGCCCTTGCTGTCCCGTAGGTGTCCCTGGGTGTGCCCTGGGCGTCCCTGGGGTGCCTTGGCTGTCCCCTAGGTGTCCCTGGGGGTGCCCTGGCTGTCCCCTTGGTGTCCCTGGGGTGCCCTGGCTGTCCCCTAGGTGTCCCTGGGGGTGCCCTGGCTGTCCTTGGGGTGCTCTGCCTGTCCCCTGGGTATCCCTGGGGTTCCCTGGCTGTCCCCTAGGTGTCCCTGGGGGTGCCCTGGCTGTCCCTAGGGTGCCCTGGCTGTCACCTAGGTGTCCCTGGGGGTGCGCTGGTGTCCCTCGGGGTGCCCTAGCTGTCCCCTAGGTGTCCCTGGGGGTGCCCTGGCTGTCCCTGGAGTGCCCGTGCTGTCCACTAGGTGTCCCTGGGGGTGCCCTGGCAGTCCCCTAGGTGTCCCTGGGGGTGCCCTGGCTGTCCCCTACGTGTCCCTGGGGGTGCCCTGCCTTTCCCCTAGGTGTCCCTGGGGGTGCCCTGGCTGTCTTTAGGGTGCCCTGGCTGTCCCCTAGGTGTCCCTGGGTGTGCCCTGCCTGTCCCCTAGGTGTCGTTCGGGGTGCCCTGGGTGTCCCTGGGGGTGCCCTGCCTGTCCCCTAGGTGTCCCTGGGGGTGCCCTGGGTGTTCCTGGGGTGCCCTGGCTGTCCCCTTGGTGTCCCTGGGGGTGCCCTGGGTGTCCCTGGGGTGCCCTGGCTGTCCCCAAGTTGTCCCTGGCGGTGCCCTGCCTGTCCTCTCGGTGTTCCTGGGGGTGCCCTGGCTGTCCCTGGGGGTGCACAGGGTGTCCCTGGGGTTCCCTGGCTGTCCCCTAGGTGTCCCTGGGGGGGCCCAGGGTGTCCCTGGGGGTGCCCTTTGTGTCCCATAGGTGTCCCTGGGGTTGCCCTGGGTGTCCCTGGGGTACCCTGGCTGTCCCCTAGGTGTCCCTGGGGGTGCCCTGGCTGTCCCCTTGGTGTCCCTGGGGTGCCCTGGCTGTCCCCTAGGTGTCCCTGGGGGTGCCCTGGCTGTCCTTGGGGTGATCGGGCTGTCCCCTTGGTGTCCCTGGGGGTGCCCTGGCTGTCCCCTTGGTGTCCCTGGGGTGCCCTGGCTGTCCCCTAGCTGTCCCTGGGGGTGCCCTGGCTGTCCCTGGGGTGCCATGGCTGTCCTCTACGTGTCCCTGGGGATGTCCTGGGTGTCCCTGGGGTGCCCTGAAGGTGCCCTGCCTGTCCTCTAGGTGTCCCTGGGGGTGCCCTGGCTGTCCCCTTGGTGTCCCTCGGGGTGCCCTGGCTGTCCCCTAGGCGGCCCTTGGGGTGCCCTGGGTGTCCCTGGGGTGCCCTGGCTGTCCCATAGGTGTCCCTTGGGGTGCCCTGGCTGTCCCCTAGGTGTCCCTTGGGGTGCCCTGGGTGTCCCTGAGGGTGCCCTGGCTGTCCCTAGGGTGCCCTGGCTGTGCCCTTGGTGTCCCTGGGGGTGCCCTGCGTGTCCCTGGGGATGCCCTGGCTGTCCCCTAGGTGTCCCTGGGGGTTCCCTGCGTGTCCCCTAGGTGTCCTTGGGGGTGCCCTGGCTGTCCCTAGGGTGGCATGGCTGTGCCCTCGGTGTCCCTGGGGGTGCCCTGGGTGTGCCTGGGGTGCCCTGGCTGTCCCCTAGGTGTCCCTGGGGGTGCCCTGGCTGTCCCCTAAGTGTCCCTGGGGGTGCCCTGGGTGTCCCTGGGTGTGCTCTGGAGGTCCCCTTGGTGTCCCTGGGGGTGCCCTGGCTGTCCCTGGGGGTGCCCTGGCTGTCCCCTAGCTGTCCCTGGGGGTGCCCTGGCTGTCCCTGGGGTGCCGTGGCTGTCCCCTACGTGTCCCTGGGGGTGCCCTGGGTGTCCCTGGGGTGCCCTGGGGCTGCCCTGCCTGTCCTCTAGGTGTCCCTGGGGGTGCCCTGGCTGTCCCCTAGGTGTCCCTCGGGGTGCCCTGGCTGTCCCCTAGGCGGCCATTGGGGTGCCCTGGGTGTCCCTGGGGTGCCCTGGCTGTCCCCTAGGTGTCCCTTGGGGTGCCCTCGGTGTTCCTGAGGGTGCCCTGGCTGTCCCTAGGGTGCCCTGGCTGTGCCCTTGGTGTCCCTGGGGGTGCCCTGGCTGTCCTTAGGGTGCCCTGGCTGTCCCCTAGGTGTCCCTGGGGGTGCCCTGGTGTCCCTCGTGGTGCCCTGGCTGTCCCCTAGGTGTCCCTGGGGGTGCCCTGGGTGTCCCTGGAGGTGCCCTGTCTGTCCCCTTCGTGTCTTGGGGGTGCCCTGGCTGTCCCCTAGGTGTCCCTAGGGGTGTCCAGGGTGTCCCTGGGGTTGCCCTTGCTGTCCCGTAGGTGTCCCTGGGTGTGCCCTGGGCGTCCCTGGGGTGCCTTGGCTGTCCCCTAGGTGTCCCTGGGGGTGCCCTGGCTGTCCCCTTGGTGTCCCTGGGGTGCCCTGGCTGTCCCCTAGGTGTCCCTGGGGGTGCCCTGGCTGTCCTTGGGGTGCTCTGCCTGTCCCCTGGGTATCCCTGGGGTTCCCTGGCTGTCCCCTAGGTGTCCCTGGGGGTGCCCTGGCTGTCCCTAGGGTGCCCTGGCTGTCACCTAGGTGTCCCTGGGGGTGCGCTGGTGTCCCTCGGGGTGCCCTAGCTGTCCCCTAGGTGTCCCTGGGGGTGCCCTGGCTGTCCCTGGAGTGCCCGTGCTGTCCACTAGGTGTCCCTGGGGGTGCCCTGGCAGTCCCCTAGGTGTCCCTGGGGGTGCCCTGGCTGTCCCCTACGTGTCCCTGGGGGTGCCCTGCCTTTCCCCTAGGTGTCCCTGGGGGTGCCCTGGCTGTCTTTAGGGTGCCCTGGCTGTCCCCTAGGTGTCCCTGGGTGTGCCCTGCCTGTCCCCTAGGTGTCGTTCGGGGTGCCCTGGGTGTCCCTGGGGGTGCCCTGCCTGTCCCCTAGGTGTCCCTGGGGGTGCCCTGGGTGTTCCTGGGGTGCCCTGGCTGTCCCCTTGGTGTCCCTGGGGGTGCCCTGGGTGTCCCTGGGGTGCCCTGGCTGTCCCCAAGTTGTCCCTGGCGGTGCCCTGCCTGTCCTCTCGGTGTTCCTGGGGGTGCCCTGGCTGTCCCTGGGGGTGCACAGGGTGTCCCTGGGGTTCCCTGGCTGTCCCCTAGGTGTCCCTGGGGGGGCCCAGGGTGTCCCTGGGGGTGCCCTTTGTGTCCCATAGGTGTCCCTGGGGTTGCCCTGGGTGTCCCTGGGGTACCCTGGCTGTCCCCTAGGTGTCCCTGGGGGTGCCCTGGCTGTCCCCTTGGTGTCCCTGGGGTGCCCTGGCTGTCCCCTAGGTGTCCCTGGGGGTGCCCTGGCTGTCCTTGGGGTGATCGGGCTGTCCCCTTGGTGTCCCTGGGGGTGCCCTGGCTGTCCCCTTGGTGTCCCTGGGGTGCCCTGGCTGTCCCCTAGCTGTCCCTGGGGGTGCCCTGGCTGTCCCTGGGGTGCCATGGCTGTCCTCTACGTGTCCCTGGGGATGTCCTGGGTGTCCCTGGGGTGCCCTGAAGGTGCCCTGCCTGTCCTCTAGGTGTCCCTGGGGGTGCCCTGGCTGTCCCCTTGGTGTCCCTCGGGGTGCCCTGGCTGTCCCCTAGGCGGCCCTTGGGGTGCCCTGGGTGTCCCTGAAGTGCCCTGGCTGTCCCATAGGTGTCCCTTGGGGTGCCCTGGCTGTCCCCTAGGTGTCCCTTGGGGTGCCCTGGGTGTCCCTGAGGGTGCCCTGGCTGTCCCTAGGGTGCCCTGGCTGTGCCCTTGGTGTCCCTGGGGGTGCCCTGCGTGTCCCTGGGGATGCCCTGGCTGTCCCCTAGGTGTCCCTGGGGGTTCCCTGCGTGTCCCCTAGGTGTCCTTGGGGGTGCCCTGGCTGTCCCTAGGGTGGCATGGCTGTGCCCTCGGTGTCCCTGGGGGTGCCCTGGGTGTGCCTGGGGTGCCCTGGCTGTCCCCTAGGTGTCCCTGGGGGTGCCCTGGCTGTCCCCTAAGTGTCCCTGGGGGTGCCCTGGGTGTCCCTGGGTGTGCTCTGGAGGTCCCCTTGGTGTCCCTGGGGGTGCCCTGGCTGTCCCTGGGGGTGCCCTGGCTGTCCCCTAGGTGTCCCTGGGGGTGCCCTGGGTGTCCCTGGAGTGCCCTGGCTGTCCCCTTAATGTCCCTGGGAGTGCCCTGGCTTTCCCCTCGGTGTCCCTGGGGGTGCCCTGCCTTTCCCCTAGGTGTCCCTGGGGGTGCCCTGGCTGTCTTTAGGGTGCCCTGGCTGTCCCCTAGGTGTCCCTGGGTGTGCACTGCCTGTCCCCTAGGTGTCGTTCGGGGTGCCCTGGGTGTCCCTGGGGTACCCTGGCTGTCCCCTAGGTGTCCCTGGGGGTTCCCTGGCTGTCCCCTTGGTGTCCCTTGGGTGCCCTGGCTGTCCCCTAGGTGTCCCTGGGGGTGCCCTGGCTGTCCTTGGTGTGCTCGGGCTGTCCCCTTGGTGTCCCTGGGGGTGCCCTGGCTGTCCCCTGGCTGTCCCTGGGGGTGCCCTGGCTGTCCCTGGGGTGCCCTGGGGGTGCCCTGCCTGTCCTCTAGGGGTCCCTAGGGTGGCCTGGCTATCCCCTAGGTGTCCCTGGGGTGCCCTGGCTGTCCCCTAGGTGTCCCTTGGGGTGCCCTTGGTGTCCCTGGGGGTGCCCTGGCTGTCCCTAGGGTGCCCTGGCTGTCCCCTATGTGTCCCTGGGGGTGCCCTGGTGTCCCTCGGGGCGCCCTGGCTGTCCCCTAGGTGTCCCTGGGGGTGCCCAGGGTGTCCCTGGGGTGCCCTTGCTGTCCCGTAGGTGTCCCCGGGGGTGCCCTGGGCGTCCCTGGGGTGCCCTGGCTGTCCCCTAGGTGTCCCTGGTGGTGCCCTGGCTGTCCCCTTGGTGTCCCTGGGGTGCCCTGGCTGTCCCCTAGGTGTTCCTGGGGGTGCCCTGGCTGTCCTTGGGGTGCTCTGCCTGTCCCTTGGGTGTCCCTGGGGTCCCTGGCTGTCCCTAGGGTGCCCTGGCTGTCACCTAGGTGTCCCTGGGGGTGCGCTGGTGTCCCTCGGGGTGCCCTGGCTGTCCCCTAGGTGTCCCTGAGGGTGCCCTGGCTGTCCCTAGGGTGCCCTTGCTGTGTCCTTGGTGTCCCTGGGGGTGCCCTGGCTGTCCCCAGGGTGCCCTGGCTATCCCCTAGGTGTTCCTGGGGGTGCCCTGGGTGTCCCTGGGGGTGCCCTGGCTGTCCCCTTCGTGTCTTGGGGGTGCCCTGGCTGTCCCCTAGGTGTCCCTGGGGGTGCCCTGGTGTCCCTCGGGGTGCCCTGGCTGTCCCCTAGGTGTCCCTGGGGGTGCCCTGGGTGTCCCTGGGGGTGCCCTGGCTGTCCCCTTCGTGTCTTGGGGGTGCCCTTGCTGTCCCGTAGGTGTCCCTGGGGGTGCCCTGGGCGTCCCCTTGGTGTCCCTGGGGTGCCCTGGCTGTCCTTGGGGTGCTCTGCCTGTCTCCTGGCTGTCCCTAGGGTGCCCTTGCTGTCACCTAGGTGTCCCTGGGGGTGCCCTGGTGTCCCTCGGGGTGCCCTGGCTGTCCCCTAGGTGTCCCTGGGGGTGCCCTGGCTGTCCCTGCAGTGCCCTGGCTGTCCCCTAGGTGTCCCTGGGGGTGCCCTGGCAAACCCCTAGGTGTCCCTGGGGGTGCCCTGGCTGTCCCTTAGGTGTCCCTGGGTGTGCCCTGCCTGTCCCCTTGGTGTCCCTGGCGGTGCCCTGGGTGTCCCTGGGGGTGCCCTGGGTGTCCCTGGGGTGCCATGGGTGTCCCCTAGGTGTCCCTGGGGGTGCCCTGGGTGTCCCTGGGGTGCCCTGGCTGTCCCCTTCGTGTCCCTGGGGGTGCCCTGGGTGTCCCTGGGAGTGCCCTGGCTGTCCCCTAGGGGTCTCTGGGGGTGCCCTGGCTGTCCCGTCAGTGTCCCTGGGGGTGCCCTGCCTGTCCCCAAGGTGTCCCTGCGGGTGCCCTGCTTGTCCCCTAGGTGTCCCTGGGGGTGCCCTGGGTGTCCCTGGGGGTGCCCTGGCTGTCCCCTAGGTGTCCCTGGGGGTGCCCTGCCTGTCCCCTTGGTGTCCCTGGGTGTGCCCTGGCTGTGCCCTCGGTGTCTCTGGGGGTGCCCTGGCTGTGCCCTCAGTGTCCCTGGCGGTGCCCTGGGTGTCCCTGGGGGTGCCCTGGCGGTCCCTAGGGTGCCCTGGCTGTCCCCTAGGTGTCCCTGGAGGTGCCCGGGATGTCCCTGAGGTGCCCTGGCTGTCCCCAAGGTGTCCCTTTGGGTGCCCAGAGTGTCCCTGGGAGTGCCCTGGCTGTCCCCTAGGGGTCTCTGGGGGTGCCCTGGCTGTCCCGTCTGTGTCTCTGGGGGTGCCCTGCCTGTCCCCAAGGTGTCCCTGGGGGTTCCCTGCCTGTCCCCTTGGTGTCCCTGGGGGTGCCCTGGGTGTCCCTGGGGTTGCCCTGGCTGTCCCCTAGGTGTCCCTGGGAATGCCCTGGGTGTCCCTGGCGTGCCCTGTCTGTCCCCTAAATGTCCCTGGGGGTGCCCTGGCTGTAACCTAGGTGTCCCTGGGGGTGTCCTGCCTTTCCCTAGCTGTCCCTGGGGGTGCCCTGGCTTTCCCCTCGGTGTCCCTGGGGGTGCCCTGCCTGTCCCCTAGGTGTCCCTGGGGGTGCCCTGGCTGTCTTTGGGGTGCCCTGGCTGTCCCCTAGGTGTCCCTGGGGGTGTCCTAGGTGTCCCTGGGGGTGCCCTGGGTGTCCCTGGAGTGCCTTGGCTGTCCCCTAGTTGTCCCTGGGGGGGCCCTGGCTGTCCCCTACGTGTCCCTGGGGTACCCTGGGTGTCCCTGGGCTGCCCTGGGCTGCCTTGACTGTCCTTGGGGTGCCCTGGCTGTGCCCTAGGTGTCCCTGGGGTGCCCTGGCTGTCCCGTCAGTGTCCCTGGGGGTGCACAGGGTGTCACTGGGGTTCCCTGTCTGTCCCGTACGTGTCCCTGGGGGTGCCCTGGAGGTCCCCTAGGTGTCCCTGGGGGTCCCCTTGGTGTTCCTGTGGGTGCCCAGGGTGTCCCTTAGGTGTCCCTGCGGGTGCCCTTGCTGTCCCCTAGCTGTCCCTGGGGGTACCCTGGGTGTCCCTGGGGTGCTCTGGATGTCCCCTTGGTGTCCTTGGGGGAGCCCTGGCTGTCCCTAGGGTGCCCTGGCTGTCCCCTAGGTGTCCCTGGCGTGCCCTGGTGTCCCTCGGGGTGCCCTGGCTGTCCCCTAGGTGTCCCTGGGGGTGCCCTGCCTGTCCTCTCGGTGTCCCTGGGCGTGCCCTGGCTTTGCCCTCGGTGTCCCTGGGGGTGCCCTGGCTGTCCCTAGGGTGCCCTGGCTGTCCCCTAGGTGTCCCTGGGTGTGCCCTGGGTGTCCCTGGGGTTCCCTGGCTGTCCCCTACGTGTCCCGGGGGGGGCCCTGGCTGTCCCCTAGGTGTCCCTGGGGGTGCACAGGGTGTCCCTGGGGTTCCCTGGCTGTCCCCTAGGTGTCCCTGGGGGTGCCCTGGGTGTCCCTGGGGGGGCCCTGGCTGTCCCCTAGGTGTCCCTGGGGGTGCATTAGGTGTCCCTGGGGGTGCCCAGGGTGTCCCTGGGGTTCCCTGGCTGTCCCCTAGGTGTCCCTGCCTCGCTCGTATCCTCGACTCCGCCTCCGGCGCCATGGTGACTCCCCTCCCAGTCTGGACCATTGTGGCCTCACCCCCTTCCCTGGGGCCATCCGACCCATCCCAGTATAGACCAGTAAAGCACCGAGTGGCCTCCATGGACCCCCACACGCCTGCTAGTTCATCCCAGTTCATCCCAGTCCACTCTTCGTCCATCCCAGGTTTCTCTGGTCACCTTCCCAGTGCTCTCAGTCCATCCCAGTCCCGCAGGTGTTGGTGCTTGGGGCTTGATGAGCTGGTGCCTGTCCGCAACGTGGAGCGGCTCAAACGGGACCTCAGGGTGAGGGGGGCGCGGATTTGGGGGGATCCTGGGGGTCCTGAGTTGTCGTGGAGGGGGTTTTTGGGTTGTGGGGGGTCTGGGGGGAATCCTGGGGGCTGCTTTGGGTGCTTTGGGGGGTATTCGGGAGGTTTGGGCGTCCCATTTGAGGCATCAAAGAACCTGAGGAGGGTTTTGATAGCTCCTGGAGGTGGAGGCGGCGGTGGGGGTGAGCTGGCTGTCCCAGGGGGTTCCTGGCTGTCCCTCGATGTCCCTGGGGTGCCCTGGCTGTCACTTAGGTGTCCCTCGGGGTGCCCTGGCTGTCCCTAGGGTGCCCTGGCTGTCCCCTAGGTGTCCCTGGGGTGCCCTAACTGTCCCTAGGTGTCCCTGGGGGTACCCTGCCTGTCCCTGGAGGTGCCCTGCCTGTCCCCTAGGTGTCCCTGGCGGTGTCCTGCCTTGCCCTAGGTGTCCCTGGGGGTGCCCTGGCTGTCCCCTCCGTGTCCCTGGGGGTGCCCTGGGTGTCCCTGGGGTGCCCTGGCTGTCCCCTAGGTGTCCCTGGGGGTGCCCTGGCTGTCCTTGGGGTGCTCTGGCTGTCCCCTTGGTGTCCCTGGGGTGCCCTGGGGGTGCCCTGCCTGTCCTCTAGGTGTCCCTTGGGGTGCCCTGGCTGTCCCCTCGGTGTCCCTGGGGGTGCCCTCCCTGTCCCCTAGGTGTCCCTGGGGGGGCCCTGGCTGTCCCCTAGGTGTCCCTGGGGTGCCCTGCCTGTCCACTAGGTGTCCCTGGGGGTGCCCTGGCTGTCCCCTAGGTGTCCCTGGGGGTGACCTGGGTTTCCCTGGAGTGCCGTGGCTGTCCCCTAAATGTCCCTGGGGGTGCCCTGGCTTTCCCCTCGGTGTCCCTGGGGGGGCCCTGGCTGTCCCTGGTGTGCCCTGGCTGTCCCCTTGGTGTCCCTGGGGGGGCCCTGGCTGTCCCCTAGGTGTCCCTCGGGGTGCCCTTCCTGTCCTCTAGGTGTCCCTGGGGGTTCCCTGGCTGTCCCTCGGGTTCCCTGGCTGTCCCCTAGGTGTCCCTGGGGGTGGCTAGGGTGTCCCTAGGGTGCCCTGGCTGTCCCCTAGGTGTCCCTGGGGGGGCCCTGGGTGTCCCTGGGGGTGCACAGGGTGTCAGTGGGGTTCCCTGGCTGTCCCGAACTTGTCCCTGGGGTTCGCTGGCTGTCCCCTAGGTTTCCCTGGGGGTGCCCTGAGTGTCCCTGGGCTGCCCTGGCTGTCCCCTAGGTGTCCCTGGGGGTGCCCTCGCTGTCCCTGGGGTGCCCTGGCTGTCCCCTAGGTGTCCCTGGGCGTCCCCTTGGTGTCCCTGGGGGTGCCCAGGGTGTCCCTTAGGTGTCCCTGGGGGTGCCCTTGCTGTCCCCTTGGTGTCCCTGGGGGTGCCCTGGGTGTCCCTGGGGATGCCCTGGCTGTCCCCTAGGTGTCCCTGGGGGTTCCCTGCGTGTCCCTTAGGTGTCCTTGGGGGTGCCCTGGTGGCTGTCCCTAGGGTGGCATGGCTGTGCCCTCGGTGTCCCTGGGGGTGCCCTGGCTGTCCCTAGGGTGCCCTGGCTGTCCCCTAGGTGTCCCTGGGGGTGCTCTGGGTGTGCCTAGGGTGCCCTGGCTGTCCCCTTGGTGTCCCTGGGGGTGCCCTGGGTGTGCCTGGGGTGCCCTGGCTGTCCCCTAGGTGTCCCTGGGGGTGCCCTGGCTGTCCCCTAAGTGTCCCTGGGGGTGCCCTGGGTGTCCCTGGGGTGCCCTGGCTGTCCCCTAGTTGTCCCTGGGGGGGCCCTGGCTGTCCCCTAGGTGTCCCTGGGGGTGCCCTGCCTGTCCCCTAGGCGTCCCTGGGGATGCCCTGGCTGTCCTCTAGGTGTCCCTGGGGGTGCCCTGGGTGTCCCTGGGGATGCCCTGGCTGTTCCCTAGGTGTCCCTGGGGGTGCGCTGGGTGTCCCTAGGGTGCCCTGGCTGTGCCCTTGGTGTCCCTGGGGGTGCTCTGGCTGTCCCTCGGGTGCCCTGGCTGTCCCCTAGGTGTCCCTGGGGGTGCCCTGGCTGTCTCTGGAGTGCCCTGGCTGTCCCCTAGGTGTCTCTGGGGGTGCCCTGGCTGTCCCCTAGGTGTCACTGGGGGTGCCCTGGCTGTCCTCTAGGTGTCCCTGGGGGTGCCCTGGGTGTCCCTGGGGATGCCCTGGCTGTTCCCTAGGTGTCCCTGGGGGTGCCCTGGGTGTCCCTGGGGGTCCCTGGCTGTCCCCTAGGTGTCACTGGAGGTGCCCTAGCTGTCCTCTCGGTGTCCCTGGGGGTGCCCTGCGTGTCCCTGGGGTGCCCTGGCTGTCCCCTAGGTGTCCCTGGGGGTGCCCTGGCTGTCCCCTTCGTGTCCCTGGGGGTGCCCTCGGTGTCCCTGGGGGTGCCCTGGCGGTCCCTAGGGTGCCCTGGCTGTCCCCTAGGTGTCCCTGGGGGTGCCCTGGATGTCCCTGAGGTGCCCTGGCTGTCTTCAAGGTGTCCCTGTGGGTGCCCAGAGTGTCCCTGGGAGTGCCCTGGCTGTCCCCTAGGGGTCTCTGGGGGTGCCCTGGCTGTCCCGTCAGTGTCCCTGGGGGTGCCCTTCCTGTCCCCTAGGTGTCCCTGGGGGTGCTCGGCCTGTCCCCTAGGTGTCCCTGGGGGTGCCCTGGGTGTCCCTGGAGTGCCCTGTCTGTCCCCTAAATGTCCCTGGGGGTGCCCTGGCTGTCCCCTAGGTGTCCCTGGGGGTGTCCTGCCTTCCCCTCGGCGTCCCTGGGGGTGCCCTGCCTGTCCCCTATGTGTCCCTGGGGGTGCCCTGGCTGTCTTTAGGGTGCCCTGCCTGTCCCCTAGATGTCCCTGGGGGTGCCCTGGGTGTCCCTGGAGTGGCGCTGGCTATCCCCTAGGTGTCCCTGGGGGTGCCCTGTCTGTCCCCTTGGTGTCCCAGGGGGTGCCCTGGGTGTCCCTGGCGTGCCCTGGCTGTCCCCTAGGTGTCCCTGGGGGTGCCCTGGCTGTCCCCTTGGTGTCCCTGGGGTGCCCTGGCTGTCCCCTTGGTGTCCCTGGGAGAGCCCTAGGTGTCGCTGGGGTGCCTTGGGGGTGCCCTGCCTGTTCCCTAGGTGTCCCTGGGGGTGCCCTGGCTGTCCCCTAGGTGTCCCTGGGGGTGACCTGGGTGTCCCTGGGGATGCCCTGGCTGTCCACTAGGTGTCCCTGGGGGTGCCCTGGCTGTAACCTAGGTGTCCCTGGGGGTGCCCTGGGTGTCCCTGGAGTGCCCTGGCTGTCCCCTAAATGTCCCTGGGAGTGCCCTGGCTTTCCCCTCGGTGTCCCTGGGGGTGCCCTGCCTGTCCCCTTGGTGTCCCTGGGGGTGACCTGGCTGTCTTTAGGGTGCCCTGGCTGTCCCCTAGGTGTCCCTGGGTGTGCCCTGCCTGTCCCCTAGGTGTCGTTCGGGGTGCCCTGGGTGTTCCTGGGGGTGCCCTGCCTGTCCCCTAGGTGTCGTTCGGGGTGCCCTAGGTGTCCCTGGGGGTGCCCTTGGCGTCCCTGGGGTGGCCTGGCTGTCGCCTTGGTGTCCCTGGGGGTGCCCTGGGTGTCCCTGGGGTGCCCTGGCTGTCCCCTAGGGGTCTCTGGGGGTGCCCTGGCTGTCCCGTCAGTGTCCCTGGGGGTGCCCTGCCTGTCCCCTAGGTGTCCCTGGGGGTTCCCTGCCTGTCCCCTAGGTGTCCCTGGGGGTGCCCTGGGTGTCCCTGGAGTGCCCTGGCTGTCCCCTAAATGTCCCTGGGGGTGCCCTGGCTGTCCCCTAGGTGTCACTGAGGGTGTCCTGCCTTCCCCTAGGCGTCCCTGGGGGTGCCCTGGCTTTCCCCTCGGTGTACCTGGGGGTGCCCTGCCTGTCCCCTAGGTGTCCCTGGGCGTCCCCTTGGTGTCCCTGGGGGTGCCCAGGGTGTCCCTTAGGTGTCCCTGGGGGTGCCCTTGCTGTCCCCTTGGTGTCCCTGGGGGTGCCCTGGGTGTCCCTGGGGATGCCCTGGCTGTCCTCTAGGTGTCCCTGGGGGTTCCCTGCGTGTCCCTTAGGTGTCCTTGGGGGTGCCCTGGCTGTCCCTAGGGTGGCATGGCTGTGCCCTCGGTGTCCCTGGGGGTGCCCTGGGTGTGCCTAGGGTGCCCTGGCTGTCCCCTAGGTGTCCCTGGGGGTGCCCTGGATGTCCCTGAGGTGCCCTGGCTGTCTTCAAGGTGTCCCTGTGGGTGCCCAGAGTGTCCCTGGGAGTGCCCTGGCTGTCCCCTAGGGGTCTCTGCGGGTGCCCTGGCTGTCCCGTCAGTGTCCCTGGGAGTGCCCTGCCTGTCCCCTAGGTGTCCCTGGGGGTGCTCGGCCTGTCCCCTAGGTGTCCCTGGGGGTGCCCTGGGTGTCCCTGGAGTGCCCTGTCTGTCCCCTAAATGTCCGTGGGGGGTGCCCTGGCTGTCCCCTAGGTGTCCCTGGGGCCTAGGTGTCCCTGGGGGTGCCCTGCCTGTCCCCTATGTGTCCCTGGGGGTGCCCTGGCTGTCTTTAGGGTGCCCTGCCTGTCCCCTAGGTGTCCCTGGGGGTGCCCTGGGTGTCCCTGGGGTGCCCTGGCTGTCCCCTTGGTGTCCCTGGGGGTGCCCTGGGTGTCCCTGGGGTACCCTGGCTGTCCCCTAGGGGTCTCTGGGGGTGCCCTGGCTGTCCCGTCAGTGTCCCTGGGGGTGCCCTGCCTGTCCCCTAGGTGTCCCTGGGGGTTCCCTGCCTGTCCCCTAGGTGTCCCTGGGGGTGCCCTGGGTGTCCCTGGAGTGCCCTGGCTGTCCCCTAAATTTCCCTGGGGGTGCCCTGGATGTCCCCTAGGTGTCACTGAGTATGTCCTGCCTTCCCCTAGGCGTCCCTGGGGGTGCCCTGTCTGTCCCCTTGGTGTCCCAGGGGGTGCCCTGGGTGTCCCTGGGGATGCCCTGGCTGTCCCCTAGGTGTCCCTGGGGCTTCCCTGCGTGTCCCTTAGGTGTCCTTGGGGGTGCCCTGGCTGTCCCTAGGGTGGCATGGCTGTGCCCTCGGTGTCCCTGGGGGTGCCCTGGCTGTCCCTAGGGTGCCCTGGCTGTCCCCTAGGTGTCTCTGGGGGTGCCCTGGGTGTGCCTAGGGTGCCCTGGTTGTCCCCTAGGTGTCCCAGGGGGTGCCCTGGGTGTGCCTGGGGTGCCCTGGCTGTCCCCTAGGTGTCCCTGGGGGTGCCCTGGCTGTCCCCTAAGTGTCCCTGGGGGTGCCCTGGGTGTCCCTGGGGTGCCCTGGCTGTCCCCTAGTTGTCCCTGGGGGGGCCCTGGCTGTCCCCTAGGTGTCCCTGGGGGTGCCCTGCCTGTCCCCTAGGTGTCCCTGGGGATGCCCTGGCTGTCCTCTAGGTGTCCCTGGGGGTGCCCTGGGTGTCCCTGGGGATGCCCTGGCTGTCCCCTAGGTGTCCCTGGGGGTGCGCTGGGTGTCCCTAGGGTGCCCTGGCTGTGCCCTTGGTGTCCCTGGGGGTGCTCTGGCTGTCCCTCGGGTGCCCTGGCTGTCCCCTAGGTGTCCCTGGGGGTGCCCTGGCTGTCTCTGGAGTGCCCTGGCTGTCCCCTAGGTGTCTCTGGGGTTGCCCTGGCTGTCCCCTAGGTGTCCTTGGGGGTGCCCTGGCTGTCCCCTTCGTGTCCCTGGGGGTGCCCTGGGTGTCTCTGGGGGTGCCCTGGCGGTCCCTAGGGTGCCCTGGCTGTCCCCTAGGTGTCCCTGGGGGTGCCCTGGCTGTCTCTGGAGTGCCTTGGCTGTCCCCTAGGGGTCTCTGGGGGTGCCCTGGCTGTCCTGTCAGTGTCCCTGGGGGTGCCCTGCCTGTCCCCTAGGTGTCCCTGGGGGTGCTCGGCCTGTCCCCTAGGTGTCCCTGTGGGTGCCCTGGGTGTCCCTGGAGTGCCCTGGCTGTCCCCTAAATGTCCCTGGGAGTGCCCTGGCTGTCCCCTAGGTGTCCCTGGGGGTGTCCTGCCTTCCCCTCGGTGTCCCTGGGGGTGCCCTGGCTTTCCCCTCGGTGTCCCTGGGGGTGCCCTGCCTGTCCCCAAAGTGTCCCTGGGGGTGCCCTGGCTGTCTTTAGGGTGCCCTGGCTGTCCCCTAGGTGTCCCTGGGGGTGCCCTGGGTGTCCCTGGGGTACCCTGGCTGTCCCCTTGGTGTCCCTGGGGGTGCCCTGGGTGTCCCTGGGGTGCCCTGGCTGTCCCCTAGGGGTCTCCGGGGGTTCCCTGGCTCTCCTGTCAATGTCCCTGGGGGTGCCCTGCCTGTCCCCTAGGTGTCCCTGGGGGTTCCCTGCCTGTCCCCTAGGTGTCCCTGGGGGTGCCCTGGGTGTCCCTGGAGTGCCCTGGCTGTCCCCTAAATGTCCCTGGGGGTGCCCTGGCTGTCCCCTAGGTGTCACTGTGGGTGTCCTGCCTTCCCCTAGGCGTCCCTGGGGGTGCCCTGGCTTTCCCCTCGGTGTCCCTGGGGGTGCCCTGCCTGTCCCCTAGATGTCCCTGGGGGTGCCCTGGGTGTCCCTGGAGGGACGCTGGCTATCCCCTAGGTGTCCCTGGGGGGGCCCTGGCTGTCCCCTAGGTGTCCCTCGGGGTGCCCTTCCTGTCCTCTAGGTGTCCCTGGGGGTTCCCTGGCTGTCCCTCGGGTTCCCTGGCTGTCCCCTAGGTGTCCCTGGGGGTGGCTAGGGTGTCCCTAGGGTGCCCTGGCTGTCCCCTAGGTGTCTCTGGGGGTGCCCTGGGTGTGCCTAGGGTGCCCTGGTTGTCCCCTAGGTGTCCCAGGGGGTGCCCTGGGTGTGCCTGGGGTGCCCTGGCTGTCCCCTAGGTGTCCCTGGGGGTGCCCTGGCTGTCCCCTAAGTGTCCCTGGGGGTGCCCTGGGTGTCCCTGGGGTGCCCTGGCTGTCCCCTAGTTGTCCCTGGGGGGGCCCTGGCTGTCCCCTAGGTGTCCCTGGGGGTGCCCTGCCTGTCCCCTAGGTGTCCCTGGGGATGCCCTGGCTGTCCTCTAGGTGTCCCTGGGGGTGCCCTGGGTGTCCCTGGGGATGCCCTGGCTGTCCCCTAGGTGTCCCTGGGGGTGCGCTGGGTGTCCCTAGGGTGCCCTGGCTGTGCCCTTGGTGTCCCTGGGGGGGCTCTGGCTGTCCCTCGGGTGCCCTGGCTGTCCCCTAGGTGTCCCTGGGGGTGCCCTGGCTGTCTCTGGAGTGCCCTGGCTGTCCCCTAGGTGTCCCTGGGGGTGCCCTGGCTGTCCCCTAGGTGTCACTGGGGGTGCCCTGGCTGTCCTCTCGGTGTCCCTGGGGGTGCCCTGCGTGTCCCTGGGGTGCCCTGGCTGTCCCCTAGGTGTCCTTGGGGGTGCCCTGGCTGTCCCCTTCGTGTCCCTGGGGGTGCCCTGGGTGTCTCTGGGGGTGCCCTGGCGGTCCCTAGGGTGCCCTGGCTGTCCCCTAGGTGTCCCTGGGGGTGCCCTGGCTGTCTCTGGAGTGCCTTGGCTGTCCCCTAGGGGTCTCTGGGGGTGCCCTGGCTGTCCTGTCAGTGTCCCTGGGGGTGCCCTGCCTGTCCCCTAGGTGTCCCTGGGGGTGCTCGGCCTGTCCCCTAGGTGTCCCTGTGGGTGCCCTGGGTGTCCCTGGAGTGCCCTGGCTGTCCCCTAAATGTCCCTGGGAGTGCCCTGGCTGTCCCCTAGGTGTCCCTGGGGGTGTCCTGCCTTCCCCTCGGTGTCCCTGGGGGTGCCCTGGCTTTCCCCTCGGTGTCCCTGGGGGTGCCCTGCCTGTCCCCTATGTGTCCCTGGGGGTGCCCTGGCTGTCTTTAGGGTGCCCTGGCTGTCCCCTAGGTGTCCCTGGGGGTGCCCTGGGTGTCCCTGGGGTACCCTGGCTGTCCCCTTGGTGTCCCTGGGGGTGCCCTGGGTGTCCCTGGGGTGCCCTGGCTGTCCGCTAGGGGTCTCTGGGGGTTCCCTGGCTCTCCTGTCAATGTCCCTGGGGGTGCCCTGCCTGTCCCCTAGGTGTCCCTGGGGGTTCCCTGCCTGTCCCCTAGGTGTCCCTGGGGGTGCCCTGGGTGTCCCTGGAGTGCCCTGGCTGTCCCCTAAATGTCCCTGGGGGTGCCCTGGCTGTCCCCTAGGTGTCACTGTGGGTGTCCTGCCTTCCCC
This sequence comes from Chamaea fasciata, assembly GCF_029207755.1. Lineage (NCBI taxonomy): Eukaryota > Metazoa > Chordata > Aves > Passeriformes > Sylviidae > Chamaea > Chamaea fasciata. The sequence continues at coordinate 212,892 of NW_027094196.1, forward strand.
TAGGCGTCCCTGGGGGTGCCCTGGCTTTCCCCTCGGTGTCCCTGGGGGTGCCCTGCCTGTCCCCTAGATGTCCCTGGGGGTGCCCTGGGTGTCCCTGGAGGGACGCTGGCTATCCCCTAGGTGTCCCTGGGGGGGCCCTGGCTGTCCCCTAGGTGTCCCTCGGGGTGCCCTTCCTGTCCTCTAGGTGTCCCTGGGGGTTCCCTGGCTGTCCCTCGGGTTCCCTGGCTGTCCCCTAGGTGTCCCTGGGGGTGGCTAGGGTGTCCCTGGGGTTCCCTGGCTGTCCCCTAGGTGTCCCTGGGGGGGCCCTGGGTGTCCCTGGGGGTGCACAGGGTGTCAGTGGGGTTCCCTGGCTGTCCCGTACTTGTCCCTGGGGTTCCTTGGCTGTCCCCTAGGTTTCCCTGGGGGTGCCCTGAGTGTCCCTGGGCTGCCCTGGCTGTCCCGTCAGTCTCCCTGGGGGTGCCCTCGCTGTCCCTGGGGTGCCCTGGCTGTCCCCTAGGTGTCCCTGGGCGTCCCCTTGGTGTCCCTGGGGGTGCCCAGGGTGTCCCTTAGGTGTCCCTGGGGGTGCCCTTGCTGTCCCCTTGGTGTCCCTGGGGGTGCCCTGGGTGTCCCTGGGGATGCCCTGGCTGTCCCCTAGGTGTCCCTGGGGGTTCCCTGCGTGTCCCTTAGGTGTCCTAGGGGCTGCCCTGGCTGTCCCTAGGGTGGCATGGCTGTGCCCTCGGTGTCCCTGGGGGTGCCCTGGCTGTCCCTAGGGTGCCCTGGCTGTCCCCTAGGTGTCCCTGGGGGTGCCCTGGGTGTGCTTAGGGTGCCCTGGCTGTCCCCTAGGTGTCCCTGGGGGTGCCCTGGGTGTCCCTGGGGGTGCCCTGGCTGTCCCCTAGGTGTCCCTGGGGGTGCCCTGGCTGTCCCCTAAGTGTCCCTGGGGGTGCCGTGGGTGTCCCTGGGGTGCCCTGGCTGTCCCCTAGTTGTCCCTGGGAGGGCCCTGGCTGTCCCCTAGGTGTCCCTGGGGGTGCCCTGCCTGTCCCCTAGGTGTCCCTGGGGATGCCCTGGCTGTCCTCTAGGTCTCCCTGGGGGTGCCCTGGGTGTCCCTGGGGATGCCCTGGCTGTCCCCTAGGTGTCCCTGGGGGTGCGCTGGGTGTCCCTAGGGTGCCCTCGAGGTGCCCTTGGTGTCCCTGGGGGTGCCCTTGCTGTCCCTCGGGTGCCCTGGCTATCCCCTAGGTGTCCCTGGGGGTGCCCTGGCTGTCTCTGGAGTGCCCTGGCTGTCCCCTAGGTGTTCCTGGGGGTGCCCTGGCTGTCCCCTAGGTGTCACTGGGGGTGCCCTGGCTGTCCTCTAGGTGTCCCTGGGGGTGCCCTGGGTGTCCCTGGGGATGCCCTGGCTGTTCCCTAGGTGTCCCTGGGGCTGCCCTGGGCGTCCCTGGGGGTCCCTGGCTGTCCCCTAGGTGTCCCTGGGGGTGCCCTGGCTGTCCTCTAGGTGTCCCTGGGTGTGCCCTGCGTGTCCCTGGGGTGCCCTGGCTGTCCCCTAGGTGTCCCTGGGGGTGCCCTGGCTGTCTTTAGGGTGCCCTGGCTGTCCCCTAGGTGTCCCCTGGGGGTGCCCTGGGTGTCCCTGGAGTGCCCTGGCTGTCCCCTAGTTGTCCCTGGGGGGGCCTTGGCTGTCCCCTAGGTGTCCCTGGGGGTGCCCTGCCTGTCCCCTAGGTGTCCCTGGTGGTGCCCTGGCTGTCCTCTAGGTGTCCCTGGGGGTGCCCTGGGTGTCCCTGGGGGTGCCCAGGCTGTCCCCTAGGTGTCCCTGGGGGTGCCCTGGCTGTCCTCTAGGTGTCCCTGGGGGTGCCCTGGGTGTCCCTGGGGATGCCCTGGCTGTCCCCTAGGTGTCCCTGGCGTTGCCCTGGCTGTCCCTAGGGTGCCCTGGCTGTGCCCTTGGTGTCCCTGGGGGTGCTCTGGCTGTCCCTGGGGTGCCCTGGCTGTCCCCTAGGTGTCCCTGGGGGTGCCCTGGCTGTCTCTGGAGTGCCCTGGCTGTCCCCTAGGTGTCCCTGGGGGTGCCCTGTCTGTCCCCTAGGTGTCCCTGGGGTTGCCCTGGCTGTCTTCTAGGTGTCCCTAGGGGTGCCCTGGCTGTCCCCTAGGTGTCCCTGGGAGAGCCCTGGGTGTGTCTGGGGTGCCCTGGCTGTCCCCTAGGTGTCCCTGGGGGTGCCCTGGCTGTCCCCTAGGTGGCCCTGGGGGTGCCCTGGGGGTGCCCTGGAGGTCCCCTAGGTTTCCCTGGGGGTGCCCTGGGTTTCCCTGGTGTGCCCTGGCTGTCCCCTAGGTGTCCCTGTGGGTGCCCAGAGTGTCCCTGGGAGTGCCCTGGCTGTCCCCTAGGGGTCTCTGGGGGTGCCCTGGCTGTCCCGTCAGTGTCCCTGGGAATGCCCTGCCTGTCCCCTAGGTGTCCCTGGGGGTCCGCTTGGTGTCCCTGGGGGTGCCCAGGGTGTTCCTTCGGTGTCCCTGGGCGTGCCCTGGCTGTCCCTGGCGTGCTCTGGATGTCCCCTTGGTGTCCCTGGGGGTGCCCTGGCTGTCCCTGGCGTGCCCTGGCTGTGCCCTAGGGGTCCCTGGGGGTGCCCTGGCTGTCCCTAGGGTGCCCTGGCTGTCACCTAGGTGTCCCTTGGCGTGCGCTGGTGTCCCTCGGGGTGCCCTGGCTGTCCCCTAGGTGTCCCTGGGGGTGCCCTGGCTGTCCCTGGAGTGCCCTGGCTGTCGCCCAGGTGTCCCTGGGGGTGCCCTGCCTCTCCCCTAGGTTTCCCTGGGGGTGCCCTGGCTCTCCCCTAGGTGTCCCTGGGGGTGCCCTGGGTGTCCCTGGGGGTGCCCTGGCTGTCCCCTAGGTTTCCATGGGGGTGCCCTGGGTGTCCCTAGGGGTGCCCTCGCTGTCCCTGGGGTGCCCTGGCTATCCCCTAGGTGGCCCTGGGGGTGCCCTGGGTGTCCCTGGGGTGCCTTGGGGGTGCCCTGCCTGTCCCCTAGGTGTCCCTGGGGGTGCCCTGGCTGTCCCTAGGGTGCCCTGGCTGTCCCCTAGGTGTCCCTGGGGGTGACCTGCCTGTCCCCTAGGTGTCCCTAGGGGTGCCCTGGCTGTCCCCAGGGTGCCCTGGCTGTGCCCTCGGTGTCTCTGGGGGTGCCGTGGCTGTCCCCTCGGTGTCCCTGGGGGTGCCCTGGCTGTCCCTAGTGTGCCGTGGCTGTCCCCTAGGTGTCCCTGGGGGTGCCCTGGGTGTGCCTGGGGTGCCCTGGCTGTCCCCTAGGTGTCCCTGGGGGTGACCTGGGTGTCCCTGGGGATGCCCTGGCTGTCCCCTAGGTGTCCCTGGGGGTGCCCTGGCTGTCCCCTAGGTGTCCCTGGGGGTGCCCTGGGTGTCCCTGGGGTGCTCTGGCTGTCCCCTTGGTGTCCCTGGGTGTGCCATGGCTGTCCCCTAGCTGTCCCTGGGGGTGCCCTGGCTGTCCCTGGGGTGCCATGGCTGTCCTCTACGTGTCCCTGGGGATGCCGTGGCTGTCCCCTCGGTGTCCCTGGGGGTGCCCTGCCTTTCCCTTTGGTGTCCTTGGGGGGGCCCTGGCTGTCCCCTAGGTGTCCCTGAGGGTCCCCTGCCTGTCCCCTACATGTCCCTAGGGTTCCCTCCCTGTCCCCTCGGTGTCCCTGGGGGTGCCATGGCTGTCCCTAGGGTGCCCTGTCTGTCCCCTAGGGGTCTCTGGAGGTGCCCTGCCTGTCCCCTAGGTGTCTCTGGGGGTGCCCTGGGTGTCCCTGGGGGTGCCCTGGCTGTCCCCTAGGTTTCCCTGAGGGCGCCCAGGGTGTCCCTGGGGTGCCCTGGCTGTCCCCTACGTGTCCCTGGGGGTGCCCTGGGTGACCCTGGGGGTGCCCTTGCTGTCCCCTAGGTGTCCCTGGGGGTGCCCTGGGTGTCCCTGGGGTGCCCTGGCTGTCCCCTAGGTGTCCCTGGGGGTGCCCTGGCTGTCCCCTAGGTGTCCCTGGGGTGCCCTTGCTGTCCCCTAGGTGTCCCTGTGGGTGCCCTGGCTGTCCTTGCCGTGCTCTGGCTGTCCCCTTGGTGTCCCTGGGGGTGCCCTGGGTGTCCCTGGGGTGCCCTGGGGGTTCCCTGCCTGTCCCCTAGGTGTCCCTGGGGGGGCCCTGGCCATCCCCTAGGTGTCCCTGCGGGTTCCCTGCCTGTCCCCTTGGTGTCCCTGGGGGTGCCCTGGGTGTCCCTGGGGGTGCCCTGGCTGTCCCCTAGGTGTCCCTGGGGGTTCCCTGCCTGTCCTCTAGGTGTCCCTGGGGGTTCCCTGGGTGTCCCTGGGGTGCCCTGGCTGTCGCCTTGGTGTCCCTGGGGGTGCCCTGGGTGTCCCTGGAGTGCCCTGGCTGTCCCCTAAATGTCTCTGGGGGTGCCCTGGCTGTCCCCTAGGTGTCACTGAGGGTGTCCTGCCTTCCCCTAGGCGTCCCTGGGGGTGCCCTGGCTTTCCCCTCGGTGTCCCTGGGGGTGCCCTGCCTGTCCCCTAGGTGTCCCTGGGCGTCCCCTTGGTGTCCTTGGGGGTGCCCAGGGTGTCCCTTAGGTGTCCCTGGGGGTGCCCTTGCTGTCCCCTAGGTGTCCCTGGGGGTTCCCTGCGTGTCCCTTAGGTGTCCTTGGGGGTGCCCTGGCTGTCCCTAGGGTGGCATGGCTGTGCCCTCGGTGTCCCTGGGGGCGCCCTGGGTGTGCCTAGGGTGCCCTGGCTGTCCCCTAGGTGTCCCTGGGGGTGCCCTGGATGTCCCTGAGGTGCCCTTGCTGTCTTCAAGGTGGCCCTGTGGGTGCCCAGAGTGTCCCTGGGAGTGCCCTGGCTATCCCCTAGGGGTCTCTGGGGGTGCCCTGGCTGTCCCGTCAGTGTCCCTGGGGGTGCCCTGCCTGTCCCCTAGGTGTCCCTGGGGGTGCTCGGCCTGTCCCCTAGGTGTCCCTGGGGGTGCCCTGGGTGTCCCTGGAGTGCCCTGTCTGTCCCCTAAATGTCCCTGGGGGTGCCCTGGCTGTCCCCTAGATGTCCCTGGGGGTGCCCTGGGTGTCCCTGGAGGGGCGCTGGCTATCCCCTAGGTGTCCCTGGGGGTGCCCTGTCTGTCCCCTTGGTGTTCCAGGGGGTGCCCTGGGTGTCCCTGGCGTGCCCTGGCTGTCCCCTTGGTGTCCCTGGGGGTGCCCTGGCTGTCCCCTTGGTGTCCCTGGGGTGCCCTGGCTGTCCCCTTGGTGTCCCTGGGGGGTGCCCAGGGTGTCCCTGGGGTGCCTTGGGGGTGCCCTGCCTGTCCCCTAGGTGTCCCTGGGGGTGCCCTGGCTGTCCACTAGGTGTCTCTGGGGGTGACCTGGGTGTCCCTGGGGATGCCCTGGCTGTCCCCTAGGTGTCCCTGGGGGTGCCCTGGCTGTCCCCTAGGTGTCCCTGGGGGTGCCCTGGGTGTCCCTGGAGTGCCCTGGCTGTCCCCTAAATGTCCCTGGGAGTGCCCTGGCTTTCCCCTCGGTGTCCCTGGGGGTGCCCTGCCTGTCCCCTAGGTGTCCCTGGGGGTGCCCTGGCTGTCCCCAGGGTGCCCTGGCTGTCCCCTAGTTGTCCCTCGGTGTGCCCTGCCTGTCCCCTAGGTGTCGTTCGGGGTGCCCTGGGTGTCCCTTGGGGTGCCCTGCCTGTCCCCTAGGTGTCCCTGGGGGTGCCCTGGCTGTCCCTGGGGTGCCCTGGCTGTCGCCTTGGTGTTCCTGGGGGTGCCCTGGGTGTCCCTGGGGTGCCCTGGCTGTCCCCTAGGGGTCTCTGGGGGTGCCCTGGCTGTCCCGTCAGTGTCCCTGGGGATGCCCTGCCTGTCCCCTAGGTGTCCCTGGGGGTTCCCTGCCTGTCCACTAGGTGTCCCTCTGGGTGCCCTGGGTGTCCCTGGAGTGCCCTGGCTGTCCCCTAAATGTCCCTGGGGGTGCCCTGGCTGTCCCCTAGGTGTCACTGAGGGTGTCCTGCCTTCCCCTAGGCATCCCTGGGGGTGCCCTGGCTTTCCCCTCGGTGTCCCTGGGGGTGCCCTGCCTGTCCCCTAGGTGTCCCTGGGCGTCCCCTTGGTGTCCCTGGGGGTGCCCAGGGTGTCCCTTAGGTGTCCCTGGGGGTGCCCTTGCTGTCCCCTTGGTGTCCCTGGGGGTGCCCTGGGTGTCCCTGGGGATGCCCTGGCTGTCCCCTAGGTGTCCCTGGGGGTTCCCTGCGTGTCCCTTAGGTGTCCTTGGGGGTGCCCTGGCTGTCCCTAGGGTGGCATGGCTGTGCCCTCGGTGTCCCTGGGGGTGCCCTGGCTGTCCCCTAGGTGTCCCTGGGGGTGCCCTGGGTGTGCCTAGGGTGCCCTGGTTGTCCCCTAGGTGTCCCAGGGGGTGCCCTGGGTGTGCCTGGGGTGCCCTGGCTGTCCCCTAGGTGTCCCTGGGGGTGCCCTGGCTGTCCCCTAAGTGTCCCTGGGGGTGCCCTGGGTGTCCCTGGGGTGCCCTGGCTGTCCCCTAGTTGTCCCTGGGGGGGCCCTGGCTGTCCACTAGGTTTCCCTGGGGGTGCCCTGCCTGTCCCCTAGGTGTCCGTGGGGATGCCCTGGCTGTCCTCTAGGTGTCCCTGGGGGTGCCCTGGGTGTCCCTGGGGATGCCCTGGCTGTCCCCTAGGTGTCCCTGGGGGTGCGCTGGGTGCCCCTAGGGTGCCCTGGCTGTGCCCTTGGTGTCCCTGGGGGTGCTCTGGCTGTCCCTCGGGTGCCCTGGCTGTCCCCTAGGTGTCCCTGGGGGTGCCCTGGCTGTCTCTGGAGTGCCCTGGCTGTCCCCTAGGTGTCCCTGGGGGTGCCCTGGCTGTCCCCTAGGTGTCACTGGGGGTGCCCTGGCTGTCCTCTCGGTGTCCCTGGGGGTGCCCTGCGTGTCCCTGGGGTGCCCTGGCTGTCCCCTAGGTGTCCCTGGGGGTGCCCTGGCTGTCCCCTTCGTGTCCCTGGGGGTGCCCTGGGTGTCCCTGGGGGTGCCCTGGCGGTCCCTAGGGTGCCCTGGCTGTCCCCTAGGTGTCCCTGGGAGTGCCCTGGCTGTCCCCTAGGGGTCTCTGGGGGTGCCCTGGCTGTCCTGTCAGTGTCCCTGGGGGTGCCCTGCCTGTCCCCTAGGTGTCCCTGGGGGTGCTCGGCCTGTCCCCTAGGTGTCCCTGGGGGTGCCCTGGGTGTCCCTGGAGTGCCCTGGCTGTCCCCTAAATGTCCCTGGGGGTGCCCTGCCTGTCCCCTAGGTGTCCCTGGGGGTGCCCTGGCTGTCCCTAGGGTGCCCTGGCTGTCCCCTAGGTGTCCCTGGGGGTGACCTGCCTGTCCCCTAGGTGTCCCTGGGGGTGCCCTGGCTGTCCCCAGGGTGCCCTGGCTGTGCCCTCGGTGTCTCTGGGGGTGCCGTGGCTGTCCCTAGTGTGCCGTGGCTGTCCCCTAGGTGTCCCTGGGGGTGCCCTGGGTGTGCCTGGGGTGCCCTGGCTGTCCCCTAGGTGTCCCTGGGGGTGACCTGGGTGTCCCTGGGGATGCCCTGGCTGTCCCCTAGGTGTCCCTGGGGGTGCCCTGGCTGTCCCCTAGGTGTCCCTGGGGGTGCCCTGGGTGTCCCTGGGGTGCTCTGGCTGTCCCCTTGGTGTCCCTGGGTGTGCCATGGCTGTCCCCTAGCTGTCCCTGGGGGTGCCCTGGCTGTCCCTGGGGTGCCATGGCTGTCCTCTACGTGTCCCTGGGGATGCCGTGGCTGTCCCCTCGGTGTCCCTGGGGGTGCCCTGCCTTTCCCTTTGGTGTCCTTGGGGGGGCCCTGGCTGTCCCCTAGGTGTCCCTGGGGGTCCCCTGCCTGTCCCCTACGTGTCCCTGGGGGTGCCATTCCTGTCCCCTAGGTGTCCCTGGGGGTGCCCTGCCTGTCCCCAGGGTGCCCTGGCTGTGCCCTCGGTGTCCCTGGGGGTGCCCTGGCTGTCCCTAGGGTTCCCTCCCTGTCCCCTCGGTGTCCCTGGGGGTGCCATGGCTGTCCCTAGGGTGCCCTGTCTGTCCCCTAGGGGTCTCTGGGGGTGCCCTGCCTGTCCCCTAGGTGTCCCTGGGGGTGCCAAGGGTGTCCCTGGGGGTGCCCTGGCTGTCCCCTAGGTTTCCCTGAGGGCGCCCAGGGTGTCCCTGGGGTGCCCTGGCTGTCCCCTACGTGTCCCTGGGGGTGCCCTGGGTGTCCCTGGTGTGCCCTGGCTGTCCCCTAGGTGTCCCTGGGGGTGCCCTGGCTGTCCCCTAGGTGTCCCTGGGGTGCCCTTGCTGTCCCCTAGGTGTCCCTGTGGGTGCCCTGGCTGTCCTTGCCGTGCTCTGGCTGTCCCCTTGGTGTCCCTGGGGGTGCCCTGGGTGTCCCTGGGGTGCCCTGGGGGTTCCCTGCCTGTCCCCTAGGTGTCCCTGGGGGGGCCCTGGCCATCCCCTAGGTGTCCCTGCGGGTTCCCTGCCTGTCCCCTTGGTGTCCCTGGGGGTGCCCTGGGTGTCCCTGGGGGTGCCCTGGCTGTCCCCTAGGTGTCCCTGGGGGTTCCCTGCCTGTCCTCTAGGTGTCCCTGGGAGTTCCCTGGGTGTCCCTGGGGTGCCCTGGCTGTCGCCTTGGTGTCCCTGGGGGTGCCCTGGGTGTCCCTGGAGTGCCCTGGCTGTCCCCTAAATGTCTCTGGAAGTGCCCTGGCTGTCCCCTAGGTGTCACTGAGGGTGTCCTGCCTTCCCCTAGGCGTCCCTGGGGGTGCCCTGGCTTTCCCCTCGGTGTCCCTGGGGGTGCCCTGCCTGTCCCCTAGGTGTCCCTGGGCGTCCCCTTGGTGTCCCTGGGGGTGCCCAGGGTGTCCCTTAGGTGTCCCTGGGGGTGCCCTTGCTGTCCCCTTGGTGTCCCTGGGGGTGCCCTGGGTGTCCCTGGGGATGCCCTGGCTGTCCCCTAGGTGTCCCTGGGGGTTCCCTGCGTGTCCCTTAGGTGTCCTTGGGGGTGCCCTGGCTGTCCCTAGGGTGGCATGGCTGTGCCCTCGGTGTCCCTGGGGGCGCCCTGGGTGTGCCTAGGGTGCCCTGGCTGTCCCCTAGGTGTCCCTGGGGGTGCCCTGGATGTCCCTGAGGTGCCCTTGCTGTCTTCAAGGTGTCCCTGTGGGTGCCCAGAGTGTCCCTGGGAGTGCCCTGGCTGTCCCCTAGGGGTCTCTAGGGGTGCCCTGGCTGTCACGTCAGTGTCCCTGGGGTTGCCCTGCCTGTCCCCCAGGTGTCCCTGGGGGTGCTCGGCCTGTCCCCTAGGTGTCCCTGGGGGTGCCCTGGGTGTCCCTGGAGTGCCCTGTCTGTCCCCTAAATGTCCCTGGGGGTGCCCTGGCTGTCCCCTAGGTGTCCCTGGGGGTGTCCTGCCTTCCCCTCGGTGTCCCTGGGGGTGCCCTGGCTTTCCCCTCGGTGTCCCTGGGGGTGCCCTGCCTGTCCCCTAGGTGTCCCTGGGGGTGCCCTGGGTGTCCCTGGGGTGCCCTGGCTTTCCCCTTGGTGTCCCTGGGGGTGCCCTGGGTGTCCCTGGGGTGCCCTGGCTTTCCCCTCGGTGTCCCTGGGGGTGCCCTGCCTGTCCCCTAGATGTCCCTGGGGGTGCCCTGGGTGTCCCTGGAGGGGCGCTGGCTATCCCCTAGGTGTCCCTGGGGGTGCCCTGTCTGTCCCCTTGGTGTTCCAGGGGGTGCCCTGGGTGTCCCTGGCGTGCCCTGGCTGTCCCCTTGGTGTCCCTGGGGGTGCCCTGGCTGTCCCCTTGGTGTCCCTGGGGTGCCCTGGCTGTCCCCTTGGTGTCCCTGGGGGTGCCCAGGGTGTCCCTGGGGTGCCTTGGGGGTGCCCTGCCTGTCCCCTAGGTGTCCCTGGGGGTGCCCTGGCTGTCCACTAGGTGTCTCTGGGGGTGACCTGGGTGTCCCTGGGGATGCCCTGGCTGTCCCCTAGGTGTCCCTGGGGGTGCCCTGGCTGTCCCCTAGGTGTCCCTGGGGGTGCCCTGGCTGTCCCTGGAGTGCCCTGGCTGTCCCCTAAATGTCCCTGGGAGTGCCCTGGCTTTCCCCTCGGTGTCCCTGGGGGTGCCCTGCCTGTCCCCTAGGTGTCCCTGGGGGTGCCCTGGCTGTCCCCAGGGTGCCCTGGCTGTCCCCTAGTTGTCCCTCGGTGTGCCCTGCCTGTCCCCTAGGTGTCGTTCGGGGTGCCCTGGGTGTCCCTGGGGGTGCCCTGCCTGTCCCCTACGTGTCCCTGGGTGTGCCCTGGCTGTCCCTGGGGTGCCCTGGCTGTCGCCTTGGTGTTCCTGGGGGTGCCCTGGGTGTCCCTGGGGTGCCCTGGCTGTCCCCTAGGGGTCTCTGGGGGTGCCCTGGCTGTCCCGTCAGTGTCCCTGGGGATGCCCTGCCTGTCCCCTAGGTGTCCCTGGGGGTTCCCTGCCTGTCCACTAGGTGTCCCTCTGGGTGCCCTGGGTGTCCCTGGAGTGCCCTGGCTGTCCCCTAAATGTCCCTGGGGGTGCCCTGGCTGTCCCCTAGGTGTCACTGAGGGTGTCCTGCCTTCCCCTAGGCGTCCCTGGGGGTGCCCTGGCTTTCCCCTCGGTGTCCCTGGGGGTGCCCCTGCCTGTCCCCTAGGTGTCCCTGGGCGTCCCCTTGGTGTCCCTGGGGGTGCCCAGGGTGTCCCTTAGGTGTCCCTGGGGGTGCCCTTGCTGTCCCCTTGGTGTCCCTGGGGGTGCCCTGGGTGTCCTTGGGGGTGCCCTGGCTGTCCCTAGGGTGGCATGGCTGTGCCCTCGGTGTCCCTGGGGGTGCCCTGGCTGTCCCCTAGGTGTCCCTGGGGGTGCCCTGGGTGTGCCTAGGGTGCCCTGGTTGTCCCCTAGGTGTCCCAGGGGGTGCCCTGGGTGTGCCTGGGGTGCCCTGGCTGTCCCCTAGGTGTCCCTGGGGGTGCCCTGGCTGTCCCCTAAGTGTCCCTGGGGGTGCCCTGGGTGTCCCTGGGGTGCCCTGGCTGTCCCCTAGTTGTCCCTGGGGGGGCCCTGGCTGTCCACTAGGTTTCCCTGGGGGTGCCCTGCCTGTCCCCTAGGTGTCCGTGGGGATGCCCTGGCTGTCCTCTAGGTGTCCCTGGGGGTGCCCTGGGTGTCCCTGGGGATGCCCTGGCTGTCCCCTAGGTGTCCCTGGGGGTGCGCTGGGTGCCCCTAGGGTGCCCTGGCTGTGCCCTTGGTGTCCCTGGGGGTGCTCTGGCTGTCCCTCGGGTGCCCTGGCTGTCCCCTAGGTGTCCCTGGGGGTGCCCTGGCTGTCTCTGGAGTGCCCTGGCTGTCCCCTAGGTGTCCCTGGGGGTGCCCTGGCTGTCCCCTAGGTGTCACTGGGGGTGCCCTGGCTGTCCTCTCGGTGTCCCTGGGGGTGCCCTGCGTGTCCCTGGGGTGCCCTGGCTGTCCCCTAGGTGTCCCTGGGGGTGCCCTGGCTGTCCCCTTCGTGTCCCTGGGGGTGCCCTGGGTGTCCCTGGGGGTGCCCTGGCGGTCCCTAGGGTGCCCTGGCTGTCCCCTAGGTGTCCCTGGGGGTGCCCTGGATGTCCCTGATGTGCCCTGGCTGTCTTCAAGGTGTCCCTGTCGGTGCCCAGAGTGTCCCTGGGAGTGCCCTGGCTGTCCCCTAGGGGTCTCTGGGGGTGCCCTGGATGTCCCTGAGGTGCCCTGGGGGTG